>NC_083476.1:11571241-11663741 GCF_030014155.1 Tachysurus vachellii | reverse complement strand
CACCAGGTCTGTGTATGTGCTACGTCTGTGCTAGCATAACCTGGAACACTGTAGGTTTGGCCACTCTTGAGCGTGCTCATTAGTTTGTGCGACATGCAACCGTTGGCTGGTGCTGCTTTCACTTGCTCCTCTTAATGAGAGGTGATAAGAGAAGAGCACGATGTTCATCTAAGCCACAGATACACGGTCTGGTTGAAATGAAGGTCTAAATGAATTTATATTGCTGCTTCTGGAGCGCAGCATGTCAGTGAGGTTTTCTCATCTCGTTGGAATTGAAAATTAGCATCCAGTCAAAGAAAGGCCTTGTTTTTATGCTCCATGGCTTTTGTGGATTTCTTTTGCATTGCTGATTATCCACGATGCTGTAGCGTGAAATTAATAAGTGTTTGGGTGCAAATGATTCGGGTTATGCACAGGAAATCCTTCCACATACTAATGACAAACAGCGTGGCAGGTTTTCAGTGAAATATGCTGTTCGAGTTGACTGGACGTCACCCCCTTTCTCAGTTGACAGTAACAGCAACTAACCCTTTAGGAATTATGCGTGTTAGGGAATAGTGGTGGACAATCTGACAATCCTGTGTCATTACAGTCTAAAGGCATTATCTCACAGTATGCATGATGACCTCTAATGCTTTAGTAGCTACAGAGTCAAGCTGTAAACAGAACTCAGAATTCAATTTGGACAAAAGCTCTAATAATGATATAATAATTTTTTTAATAGTATTAATTGATTCATTTTTACACTGAACAGCAATAAAGTAGTAAAAACAACTGACCGTATTTATTCTACTCAGTATAAAGTGTATCATGATGTTAAGCGTTAGGTGATCCGTTGGGTTATGAAAGTCGACTTTTTTCTTATTACAGCATGTTCCCAAGTGTCCCACTTTATCTTAAGTTTTAATCTTTTGATAGTTTGTTTCTCCACCCAGGTATGGAGAAAGCCATCACGTGCTTCCTTTGAGACGCATAAAGCCAACTGATTTCATCTTAGGCTGGTGTAACACCTTTCCAAGGAACCCCACAAGCTCAGAGACAGGCCTCATGCCAACAGTTCGACTGTTTTTGTTACAGTTTGTTAAACAGCAACATATTTTATATATTTTTTTTTTATTGGTCTTAGATTATAAAGAGCATCTGTCCTCCAAATTCGTGCCGTTGCTATAGAAACAATAAGGCATTAGAACGAGCATGCTGGTTTCAGCCTGTGATTTTGAATCGGATTCCAAACAACTTCTTGGAGTTATAGAAAAGTACTCGCCATGTTCTGACCAGTCAGATTCAAGAATTCAGCAGCACTGTCATTATGAACTACACATTACCTCGTTTAAATTAGGCATTTGTGCATTGTTTTGTAAATCTGTTCTAACATCCAGCCAGTGATCCTGACAATACAATCGATGCATCATGTCGCTCCCACCTACACGGTGGATGTTATTTAATTTCCATTCTCACAGAGCCCGTTCATCACCAGCGATGCCTTACAGATAGCTGCATAAATCATCAGAGCTAATGTGAGCTCGCAGGGGAAGTCATTTAAGAGAACTTTGCCCTTGGCTGGTATCATTTTGTTTTCTGTTTGTCATGGAATTACAGATGGTTTCCTTTGTTGTGTTTGTCTAAGGTAATGTTGCCACTTTTTATTTTCTTCTTCTGAAAATGAGGCGATTTGCGCTGCTCTCTGGTTGTAACCAGGCCCTGAGCTAAGCAGCAAAGTTTTCTTTTCATTTGCACCAACTTTTCTGCTGAGTTTTCTTCTTCTTATTGGACATGAAAGCCAAAGGTCTTAAAACTTATTTTCTTCACTCAAATTTGAAACTTGCCGTCTTCAGGCAGTGCCTCAGTCTGAGCAATGTAATTTCAAGGGTTTCTAGTTTAGGCACCACAGGGATACATCACTTTCCTTATCTTTACGTTAACAGTACAGCCAGCATATTTTGTATGATCATCTTTATGCTACATTTCCAAAGCAGACTCATTTTGTGACCTCGCAATTACAGAACCCTTAGCGCTTTTTCCTCTCAGATGCTCTTATTTTCTGGAAAGCCTAAGCATCACAACACTGGAGGAGCTTCTGCTCTCTGAAGCGTTTGCATGCCAAGTGTACCACCTCCCAACTGCTCCGAATTCATGCTCAGACTTTTCCCCCCTCCTTCTGCTTTGTGTATGTGAGGAAGGGGCATGTGGTTTATGTGCTCGTGTCACGGTTCAGCCCACCATGAGGACCCAGTGCTCTGTGGAACCTGCAATAATGTGAAGGGTGAAAAAGGTTGTCCTTCAAATCACAGCATGTGGAAAGCAAAAAGCCAGGGAAACTGTTAGATCTGATTATAGGGTTGGTCTGTGCCATGCCGAGCTCTAGGCAGAGCCAAGGTTGGGGAAGTATGGGTACTCCAGCTGGTTTGGTGTTCAGGCTTTGTGTGGATTAGAAATGGTGTGGTTGATTTAATTAAACCATGATGACAGTTGCTTCTTCTAATCTTCTCATCTGGCTGCTTTATTTAACATGGGCCAACCAGACATTGTTAATTCATGGACTGAACACTCATTAGCTCCAATCTTATCAGCCAAACAAGACTTTTAAACAGACCCAGTGTCGTGGTGTTACAGAAGCCAGTGCTGCTGATGCAGAATGTCGTGTTCCCGAAAAAGTGATGAGTAACACAGGATAACCAATTGCCTTGACAAGTGACTGCACAGCAGAGTAATTACAAGCAACTCTGTGTACATCGCCTTTACATATTTAATGTGAGCACTGATTTGCTATTTTTAAAAGCAGCAGAAACAGCTGAAACATTGATCTCTGGCATCAGAATACTGTCCTTAACATTGTACACGTGGGAAAATAATCAAATCTGCCTAGTAAAAAAAAAAAAAGTCTAAACACTTGAATGGAATACAAAGCCCCACAATTGGAATAGAAATTACAGAAGCTGTTCATTTCACACTCATATTTGGGGCAGGTTCCTCTAGAGCAGAGGCCTTTAACCTTCTCCCCAAAGAGCCAATGTGGCTGCATGTTCTTTCAAGAGCAGCTTGAATTTATCTCATTTATACAACTGAGCAGTTGAGGGTTAAAGGCTTCCTCAAGGGTCCAGCAAGTGCCTGGCATGGCCTTAGCCATGGCCTTAGCTTGGGGGTGCTGGGATTCGAATCTTCCAAACAGAAGTCAAATGTCTCAACCACTACGTGACCACAACCCTCCATCATCCGGCTCTCACCTATTTTACAGCAGCTTCCTCTCAGTGAGGGTGAAAGCTAGCATTCTTTCTGTCAGACATGTGAAGTCAAGCAGAAACGTCCCTTGTCGAGCTGCTTGTCATGCTGCCTCACGGGGCAGCTTAACACACAATTGCTGAATGTTGCTGTACCTGTCGAGGAGCAGAGAGCACACCATTGCTTTTGTTCACAATTTTCTGGATCCAGCTCACTTAGACATGGGCAGGATTCAGAATGGCGATAGGGCGGATGCTGTTTTTTTGTTCCACCAGTCAGAAGCTAAGCACCAGTCACTGATTCAATCCAGACAATCTAATGAGATCTGAATAGTGATCTTGACTACTCTTGAATTTGTTCAGCAAAATCACAATCACCAGAATCTTCACCTTTGTATCATCAGCCGAGCTCTGAACTGAGCCTCGGTGTATTATGAACAGATATCTCAGCTTGGCAGCGCAGCTGCCCTTAAAGATGGAATATTGACGCATTTAGCTGGAGACTGGCAGAATGGATTCCTAGTAAAGGACAAAGCTCTTATCTACACACTTAAAATGCAAAAGGTGACACAGGAGTATGCTAATGTAGCTTTTAAGAGTCTGCTCAATTTTGAAGAAATAACGGAGGCATAAGTAGACTTTTAAAAACATCTGTGCATAAATAGTGGCCAGGTGTCTGTACTCTGGTTCGAGGGATAGCCACAGGACATGCAGTTGCCTAGAGCATCAAGCAGCATGAGAACTCGTCAAGCTGATCTGTGATTCATCAAAATGTTAAATATTAAAGAACACCCTCTTAAAATCTCCAATATGCAAAGGCCTCTCTGGTCCCTGGAGGTGGCCACCATGGTAGCACATCCGTGACTCGTATGAATCAGAAAATCAAAAGAGGAAACAAAGTAGAAAAAGAAAGGGTGATGAGGTCCTTATGGTGGTCTGTTAATTACAGATGATGACAATAAGACAGAGGAAGCAGTGCTCGATTGGATTATCAAGACAAAAAATAGTCTTGTTCCCTCATCTATATGTCAAACGCACCAGATGAAGGTGAAGACCAAACAATGTGGACAAGCTGTTTTTTTCCCCATGCATTGCTGTCCTTCGTCCTTCATTTTCTACCGCTTATCCAAACTACCTCAGGTCACGGGGAGCCTCTCAGCATCTCAGGCGTCATTGGGCATCAAGGCAGGATACACCCTGGACGGAGTGCCAACCCATCGCAGGGCACACACACACTCTCATTCACTCACGCAATCACACACTACGGACAATTTTCCAGAGATGCCAATCAACCTACCATGCATGTCTTTGGACCGGGGGAGGAAACCGGAGTACCCGGAGGAAACCCCCGAGGCACGGGGAGAACATGCAAACTCCACACACACAAGGTGGAGGCGGGAATCGAACCCCCAACCCTGGAGGTGTGAGGCGAACGTGCTAACCGCTAAGCCACCGTGCCCCTCGTGCATTGCTGTAACAAATTTAACATCCTTCAGATTCTGCGTAACAATCTGCCCAACATTTGTGCACTAGCCAAGCAAGGTAGTGAGTTAGTATCTTCACTTCAGATCCAGTTCCAATAATATTAAAATACATCACGCTGGTGATGGAAAAAGTTAAATCAAGGAACTGTCAAAGTCTTCGTTGTGTCCTGAAAAGTTGTTTGTTAGAACTTTCCAAGCTTTCCATTTCAGAGAGGGTTCCAAGTGAAAAAACCCCTTAGCTAGCAAAGAAGCTTTAACTACCAAAAGAACCCAGAGGAACCATGTGTGTTATTGCTCTTAATTACTGTACATGAGCTTTATACTCCAGAGCTAATTAAAGAAGACTGGCTAATGTGGTGAATGCTTCTCTCTCTCTCTGTCTGTCTTTTAATCTCTCTCTCGTTCTGTCTGACTCTTCTTTTTTTATTTATTTCTTTTTGCCCATCTCATTCATATCTTTCTTTGTGTCCATTTCCTTTTGTTTTTTCCCTTTTCTTTTTGCTGTCTGCTTCTTTCGATCGGTCGGTCGGTCGGTCTGTCTTCTTTCTTTCTTTCCTTCTTTCCTTCCTCAACTGTATGTAGAACTTTCTATTCTCGCAAATTGTGTTATTTCTAGTTTGAGTCATTTTATCAGAGTTGTGTTAAAGAACCCTGGAATAAACCCCATAGTTATAGTGCAGCCTGTTTTGTTTCAGGTGAAAGCTGTTTGTCTGAGCAGTAAATATCCTTGTTCTCTGAACGAATTCAGTGTATTCCGTTCTATCTCTCCACCCCTCGGTATCAGTTTACACTCTGCTTTCATTCCGAGTCAAATCAAAAGATGTGCAGTTGTAGGCTGAGGTGAATAACACAGGAATGTGACACAGGACTGTGTGGTTAAAGGAAATCACGGTCTCCTCTCCTGCTCTCCTCCAGCGTGTGAGATCTGGACCGTGTCCACCTGAAAGATAGTGGCTTTCTCCGGAGTGTATTTCATTAACACAGCACAGTGGAGCGCATTAACACAGCGGCAAGTGCCAGAAAAGGCCAATCACTCATACCACGCCTGCTGCAGAAGCCATCAATCACGTCGCCCAGCTTTATGGAGAACAATCGACCTTTTCGTTTTCTTCCCTTTTCTGTTCTTCTCCCTCAGATATGTAGATACGAGTGAGGCCATTCACTGAACATATGCACAGATCTCTCTCTGTCTTTCCCTTTTACTTACTTCTACTTACAGCACCTCAACAGCATGAAAAGCACGTGATAAAGCGACTGCTCTGGCTTCTGTATATGAAACATTTCTGCATATTTGTGGAGATTAAAAATTTTGGCGTATGTTTAGTTGGCATTTTTAAAGCCTGTCCACCCCCATTCTTTTTCTCTCTCTCGCTTAGCTTGGGCACAGACGTAGGCGGACTGAAGCCCTGCACCTGAAGTGGTTCCTGTCTCGCTCTCTCTCTCTCTCTCTCTCTCTTTCTCTCTCACACACTCTCTCTCTCTCTCTCACACTCTCTCTCTCTCGCTCTCTCTCTCTCTTTTACTGGCACTTTATTGCACTTAATTGCAGAAAACAGCCGTGATCGTAGACATCGTGCTGAAATGCACCCGAGGGACGAGCTAAACCCTCAGCAAAGGCGCTCAGATCACATCACTGCTGGTCCCGCTGGGTTGTTAAAGGGTGCAAGTGCTCTGTGGAGACCACCTTTTATAGATATGAGGAGGACCATGGTGTCTTCTCTTCCAAAAGAAGAAATATACCTTCGTTAGCTACTAACCCCTGCATACCAGGAACGTTACACAATGACTGCTGTTCTGGACATGCTCTGACCCAGTCTACTAGCCATCACAATTTAGCCCTCAGCGGTTTTAATGTTATGACATCAGTATATATACATAGGAGTAGCATTAGAGGTAGACTTAACTGCTTTCTGCTTCCTTAATAACCACCATCATCTTCTAAAGAGACTCCTTGGTTATTTAACCTTATTTGCCTGTCCGTTTGCAGTATTGCAAGGTTTCACTGATGCTATAGGTGACATACATTTTGGGGCTGTTTGTATAGTTCTAAAAAGAAATTATCAATGTTGCTTATGGATAATTCACTGAGTCTCTCTTATGGGACAGACATTTTTTTAATGTCCTACAGCCTGTAATGGAAAATGAAGGATAAGCTGTTGAGATTCTCAAATGGTCAATGCTGTATTGATGTGATGTGTGTTGTGTACTATCTTGCCTCAATAACACCCCAGAATTGATTATGTTGAAATGCTGAGGCTGAATGAAACTGTGTGCCAGGTGTAAGGAGCTGGGGCTCAACTAAAGCTTGTTTTTTAAGAGCTACAGCTTGGGGGAAAAGAACTTCCCTGTTGTGGGAAGCTGATTGTGCCCCGGGATTCCAGTTCGCATCAATAGATTAGCACAAAAATCCAGTATACCAAATTTGAGCTCAGTCGATCTCTCCTCTACTTTTTGAGAAACAGTTCATTGACAACTTCACCCACTTATAATGGGCCACAAGTGCAGCCATCCAATTAAATGAAGCCTCTCTCGACAACAACTGATTGAATAGTTATCAGAAACTTGGTGATGGTTCTAAACAGTCTTATACAGCTGCAACATCAGAGTCCAACATTGCTGAGGAGTTTGAGAAGAATCCTAACAAATGCTAAGACCATTTAGCAAAAGTAGGTTATACATATGATGCAAATTAGCTCAAAATCTCCCTTGTGTAGCATTGTGGAGCTGGCTGTCAAGGAGAATGGCCTTGTTTCTGAGAGTTACAGCATTGGGGGAAATATGCTGCTTTATTACAGTAGACTTGGAAGCAGTAAACGGGCTCCTTAGTTGTAATTTGGCGAGCAGGTAAGAGCGATGAGTGTTAGCAGAGCCGGCTAATGTCTTATCGATCTGCTCCGCCTGAGGAGAGTCATGCCTTCAGCTTGTTTTTCCTCTAGATGCTCGCTCTCGCCTCTCCTGGGTCCAAAGGTTTATTTTAAACTCAGACCTATCCTCTGTCGTGCTATGGAAACAACAGGCATGGGGGATGGGGAATCACTGTTGGCATGGTTACAGGTCACAATTCCTCCATGACAGCAAGAGGAAAATTCAAGGAAGTGTCCTTCCATGCTCACGCTGAGATATGGCTCTAATTTCTCAACAGTGACAAGGGGGACGTTTGTAGCTGCTTTGCATCTAAATCACTTTCCTTTAGTTGGACGTTTTTATTTCAGCTCTGGATTTGTATTTACTTCGCCACATCTTGATTGAGGACCGAGACAGAGCATAGCAGCAAACATCGGCGGCTCCATGTGTGAGTCAGTGAACCATTTCACAATCTTTCTCTCTCACACCCCGACACCACCCAATTCCCTCATCAGAGTTCCACAGAATTGATTTTTTTTCCTGTTAGTAAGCACCCAGGTGTGTGTTTGCCTTTTTACATTGCGCCTTGCTTGGGTGGCACCTCTATCTGTATTCAGATTTAAAATTTGATTCATTCCAATTTAATTTAGAATGAATATGAACCTGGCCACCGGTTATTCTTTGCTATATTCCACATATATGACTGATCTGTCAAATTTAAAAACGTCCCGCTTGCCGAAAAATTGTCACAGTTTACACCTCTAGTCTAAAAAGGGAAAACGGAATAGTTCAGCTTTTGTTCATGTCTGTAATTGTGTATGTTTAGATCAGGCTCTCTGTTCATTTGGGAATAATGTCTGGACCTCTGGAAGCCCAGCTTTTCCTCCTGCTCTCTTTCTGTGGGGCTTTCTGAAGAAAAGGCTATGCCATATTCGACTGACTCAGACTCGCACACCTCATGACACATCACGCCAGATCAACGTTTATGTTTAGCTCGAGATGGCGAGCAACAAATTCATCTGCTGCTTGATTTGTAAACACAGTCTGTCAGATTCAGTTGTGGGATCTGCCGCATTGGCACCTTCACGTGTGTAGGCATTGTGTTTGCAAGCTCTTCATGATGTTCATGAATCGTCAAGCCACAGGCTGTATCTGAAACCGAAATACCTGCTTTTTATTCCCTTTTTTTATTTTATTTTTTAACTACTCAAGAAGCTGTGCAAGTACTCCACACTTGCTGTAGACAGATTGGTGGGTGGAGCCTGTGTGGCTGAATACAGACCGTGTGGCCATGGAGAGCCTTATGACCTGGTGCACACACAGCCATATGGCTGCATATTATACAACGTCTATGAAAAGTCATGACATTCTCCTCTGTGCCAGCTGATCAAACGTACGCTTCACATGTCCCTATACATCCCTGTAATATTTACAGTCTAAAGTTTAGTCTAAGTTTCTGAAACATTCAGGAATTTCATCTTCTCTTTTATATATGTAATATTACACACACACACACACACACACACACACACACACACACACACACACACACAAACACAAACACACACACACACAGATCAGTCGTACATGATGCAGCAAGTGAACAGTCTGTTATCAGAGTTGTGATGTGTTGGCAACCGAAAAAATTGGGCAAGTGTAAGGATCTGAGTGACTTTGACCAGGAACAAACAGTGATGTCTAGATGACCGGATCAGAGCGTGTTCAAAACAGTAGGGCTCTTATTGATGGGGAGAGAACATTTTAAAGCTGAAATAACTGCTAAACAAATGTGCATCCTTTCCCCATAGAAAGAACAATATTCAAGGAATATTTGTTTATTACTACTAATAAAGAAATTGTATGATATGGAGGTTTTATTGAGGCATTCAGTTTCTTTGTCTATGTGCGGAGACAAACTGAACCGGCTGACACGTCTTAACGTTTTAAAGGTGTATAAAACGGAAGGGTTGGGGAGGATGGGTGTGTGTTTGGGTGAGCGGGTGTGTATGAGATGCCAGTAAGCCACAGATGTGTGAGTCTGGGTCAGAGCTCCGCCACCAGGGGAAGTCAGAGATGTGTGTCAGAGCTCAGAAAAACGGCGATGGATGCCAGCTTCACTCGGCTCTGCGTTTCCTCTCCGTGTAGGAAGTTAGATTTGGGATGGATCACTGTCGCAGTATGGAGTCCTGTAGTCTCACCGGCTGCACAAGCTTTGTGTGGACTCAATTCACACAGGCGTCACATCCTCAGGGACGTGCAAAACAAACAAATAAATAATAGAGGGGGGAGAACAGAAAAGCAAAAGATGGCTGTTTAGCACATTGTTGAAATTACATGATGCTATCATTATATCATTGTGGTGTTTTTTTTTTGTTTGTTTGTTTGGTTTTTTTTGTTTGTTTTTTTTTGTGATTCTGGCGACATTGTCTCAGTCGACATCTCAAAAAATGCTGGTAAGTTCTTTTATTTATTCAATTGCACTTTTTGTGTTGCTCATCAGTGTGCTGGCTCTTGAGTTCCTCATGCACATTCTGGATGGATTTGGAGCTGCTTCGTATGTTTTTACTTATTTCTTTATTTTTATTTCTTTATTTTTTATTTGAATTTCTATTCATTTCAGTCATGTCTCACTCTCCCACTGCTGTTAACAGACCCTATTCCCTCTCAAGCAGATAATCACACTGCGCCTCATTGCATGCTTCTTTTATTATTAAGCATCGGTTGCTACTTTTAGCGTTTTAGCTACGTCTCATCTCTGCACTCTTTAACACTTCGCAGGCTGATTATTATTATTATTTTTTTTTTTTCAGCTTTTGAAAAAATGTTTTAGTTCTTTTTCATCCGTCCCCAGTTATGACATGCATGCCGGGGGAAATATAACGAATAAATAAAAACCGATTACCTCTGCATTTCGTCAGTGAAACAAATCGAAGGTCTCATTTTCTTCAGCATTGATTATGCACTGATTTGTGTGTTTGGCTGAACGATCCATGCACTCGGAATCAGAGATCCAGCCTTGTAGGAGGTCTGCATACATCTCTTCCATGGATCCGTTCAGTCACGCATGGATGAGATTGGCATTCAGGGAGTTTAGCTTCGCCCCCTTTTCTAAAATCGTTTTCATTTCTTTTTATTGCTGCTGCTTCCATATTCCGTCTGACCAGTCATGCTTCGCATCGGCTCAGACGCTCAGAGCATGAACGCTGACCATCTCTGGCTGTTCATCACCGTGTTGCTTTAACCCACATGACCTCCTGCTGTGTGCCATTATGCTCTTGTTCTGTTATTTTGTCTTAATTTGGCATGTTGACTTGAAACACGGTTTAATGCAATACGCCTGGCTCTTGTTTGACATTTTGAAACCAGGCGACAGCTTTAATCCAAAGTGATTCAAAAGTGAGCGTGTATCTGATCATTAGGTAAAATGTCCACCAGCTGACAGGAAGCATGGGTCAGAACAGAGGGCAGGGGTGGACAAATCAGTAGCCTCAGGCCCTGTGTGCACATAAACAGATATTTTGCAAAACCGCTTTTATCTCCATCCACACAAAAACAAGTGATTTGACCTGCCTGATCCGTCCTGATGCTATACATCTGCTTGGAGTCTTGTCACCCCGAGGCCTCGTACTGCTGCTCAGGACGAGCCCACGTGATCAGCCTGGGGGTTCTTGGGATTCTTGTGGATAGTAGCACCTAGAGACCATAGAGAGCGCTTTAGGACTGCAAATGCTATGAAGAGTTTTGCACTCAGTGAACTGATAACTCCAACAGGACAGACTCCGTTACATGTTACCAGAAGGATTTTCCTGTTTTCATAATTTAACAGTTATAGAAGGGCAAAACTTATAAATGAGGATGACTTCCCTTTTGAGTCTGGGTACTCTCACTGTTTCTTCCTCATATCATCAGGCAGTTTCTTCTCACCATAGTCACCTCTGGTTAGCCCAGTACAGATTTTTTTTCAAATTCCAAATTTAATTCTGACTTTAATATATTATTGTAAAGCTGCTTTGTTACAGCGTCGATTGTTAAAAGCCAAACAAATAGAATTGCTTTAACTGCGACATAATGTCAAAGTGTTAACGCCTTAAGAATAGACAGAGGACTTTGTGTGGTAGAGACAAACAAAAAGGAAACGTGATCCACGTGAGGATTTGTGCGTGTGAATTGCCGTTGAGGTGGAGCTGCTGTTTAATGTTACACACTAAGTGTTCACCCCGAGTCTTCTGAGCATTTGTTGCAGCAGAGCTATGGATTGTAAGAGTTTCTGCACAAGGGTTTAATAACGAAGCGAAAAAAAACTTGCAAACACGTCATGCTGTATAAGAACAACCGGATCGGCAGCCTTGATGTGACATGACGTGACATACAGCTAAGTATGGTGACCCATACTCAGAATTGGTTCTCTGCATCTGATGGAGTCCTTACTCTTTTATAACACTGTAAAAAGTGCAGGCATCAAGCAAACAGCATCCAGGCTTCAAAACCCAGCCTTTCCCATCTGCCCTAAAACCCTGAAATCAGTTCAGAGTTTTCAGATATCTTCCTTTTTTGAAAAACTTTCTCGTTGATGCAGAATGCATTTTTGTTATTTATTTGTTCATTTTTTTCTCCTTCCTGCACAACGTTTTCAAAACAGCTGTTTACATGTGGACGGGACCACAGTGCGTTGTGTGTTCACGTGATTTTAATTTCTTCTTTGTTGCCAGGCAGATTCAAGCGACTCATCCGGCTGCTAATGTGTCGTGTGACTTTGTGCTCCCTTTTGTCATTTACAAAGCTAGCTCTGCTTGGCTTTTGATCATGTATCTCTCACTGCGATCCTGTAACTTTAGCTCGCCACTCGTTCCTTATTCCCATCAGCTGGAACGGTACATTACAGTTATATGACATGAGATTTCTGTCTGTCGTTGAGCACGTCAGAATCGACGGCGGTATTAGATTTCATTGCGTTTGAGCAGAGAGTACAGACGAGGACTAAAGGTCTGAAGAGCTGCTGCATTGCTCCTGTTAGGTATAGATGAAGCGAGAGCTAAATCCCACTGCACCACTTATCAGGTATTCAGACTCAGTACCGTAGGAAAATCGTTCAGCAAAACGTTCATTCGTTGTGAAAATGGACCAAGAAGTCTAAACCAGAAACATTGGCTGCCAATGATTATAAATATTAATGTGCAAATGGTTCTGTGAGGATTTTTCCTTTAAGGCATGGTCTTAGACTTCTTCTGTCTGATTATAATACACAGGTCTGAGCAAAGGTTTTGTCCATCCCATTAGATCTCATCAACTTAATGATGTAGGTAAACAGATCTAAACACTATTCGCATAATATAGCAGTAATGCCATGAAGATGACCTGCTGCTCTTACACACTGTTCCTATTGAGTGGCTCAGAGGTTAAGGCTTTGGGTTTCTGATCAGAAGTCGGGTTCAAGCTTCCACCGTCACGGCCAAAGCCCAAACTTCCTATCAAACTGGACTATATATATGAAGCCAAGACGTTTATTGTGCTGTAAAGTAAAAATATGTGAAAAAAGTAAAAGCTTCTATTTTAGCTTTCTGGATGATTGACTCTGTATTATCTCCGTGTCCAGAGCTACACAGGTTCAGCTGAGGATGAGGACAGTTTTTGAGCCTACTAAGCTGGTGAATTTAACTGCTCCACTTATTTCCAGTACAGCGTGTTCATCGGGACATTAGCACATTTGCTCCTTAGAATTCTTTTTTAGCTCATTTTGGCCTGCCATGGAAGTTCAGCTATTAGGTTATGTAACACTTAAACAGAAGGTTAAATGATTTGCAGCAGCTGCTAACAGGGTTGTAGTCTGAACTGCCAGCATTAAGCGATTAAATGCAGTGACTTTGTGCAAGTTTGCGCACGTACGCTGACCAGAGGAGCCGACGTGTTACCGGACTTTCCTCACTGAGACTGAAAACCTGCTATATTTTTGTACTCTGCTGCTGAAATGAGTCCCCAGGCTGTAACAGCTGTGTTCACTCACTTAGTGCAGGTTCATATAGAGCTGCTTGTGTGGTAGTTAGATAGATGCTCATACTGTATCTACAGCTCTGTAATTGCCTTTTATTTTAAAAAAGCACCACAATGTTTTTTTCCTGTTTCTTCCAGTCGACTCCACTACATCTGGCAGCGGGATACAACCGAGTCCGAATTGTCCAGCTCCTTCTGCAGCATGGCGCCGATGTGCACGCAAAGGACAAGGGGTAGATATTTACACTTCCCTCATTTTTTTTTACGTCTTTAAAAATTCTATTTGCTCTGTTTGTATTGCATTTACACATTAAAACATAGCGTCACTATTCTCTCCTCATTCTCTGTGACTAATGACCATAGAAATTTCTTCTCCTCCACACACACACACACTTAACCATCAGACACAAACAGACATGAAACCACATGGGAAAGCTGTGTATGAATCAGAGTATCGCTGTGAGTTATAGCAGAGAAACACCCACAGTCAGAAAGGTACATGATCAGATGAACACCGGCGCTTGATCAGATCTGCTCACTCCTCACGTTATTGTGTTGTGAGATGTGTTTTTTTTTTTTTGCTCCCAGTGAGTGTAGAGTGATTATTTGAGTAAATGTAGTTACCTGTTAGCTCTTAACCTCTCTGATCATAGAATCACTAATAAGAATCCTGATCTCAATATTAAAAACACTGAACCCTGCTTCATCGTTTCAGATGGTTTTAAACCTCAACACGTGTCTAATATAACGTGAATAACCTGACCATTTCTGTTTGTCATTTTACTGAAACAGTAAAAACTCTTAAATATTTACTAGCAAAGTGTCTCCGAGCGAGTAATTATCCTCTGCCATGTTGCTACAGGAATGTATTTAGTTTATTCCCTTTGCTATTTTGTAGCAGCCCTGATAAAGGAAATTAGATTATTATATTAGATAATAAGAAATTCTTGCTTTGACTCCTTTAAATAAATCATTTTTTCCCCCTCGTTCCCATCAGTCAAGGGTTCGAGCAGATTACTGTAACAATTATACTGTATAATATACTGTAATTATTGTAACCATATTTATTCGTCTTGTTTTCGCAGCCGTCAGATTTTTGTGCAGATGAATATTGATCGCAGGCCCTCGTTTCCATCTAGTTTAACATGCGTGTTACTGTTTGTGTAATAAAAACCTTTCCTGTGCATGAAATAATATCACGGCTTTCTGCACCACGGGCCAGTGATTTCTCTCCTAGATTAGCATAAGATTTAAAGACCCATATAAACCAAACCTGAACACAGCGGTGAGAGCGCTCGGCGTGTTTGCTAGCAGGATATACTGTATGTTTATATTCATGTACAGATCACATGTTAACGTGAGGGGTTTTAATGCCTTGGTTGTAAAGTGTAAATTGAAATGTTGGTTTTTTTTTCCCCCATCTGTGTTCCCTGTCCTGCTCAGTGGTCTCGTCCCCCTGCACAATGCCTGCTCCTACGGCCACTACGAAGTCACAGAGCTGCTGCTAAAGGTAAGAAACACACACACTGGTCACACAGGTAATGTTTACAAATGACTAACACCATCACCAACAACACATAAACACATTGAGCAGACCGATTATGCACATATTACACAGTCAGTTGTTTGTCTACCATAGTGAGGCGAATGTAAATAACGTGCAGACTTTATACATCCAAAATGGGTGAACATTTTTCTGTAAAGATACAAACAAACTCAAATAAGTAAGTGTTTATTTTTAATACTTGGTTGCAAATTATTTGCGGTGGGATGTGGGATTTCTTCCCTGGCTTTTACTGCAGCAGACTTCAGTTCCTGCATGTTCTCGGGGCGTTTTGCCTTCATTAAGTGAAATGCATGCTAGGTTAGATTCAGCTCAGCTGATTTCATTCGCTAATGCAGAACATTCCACTAATATTGGCTTAAAAACAACAACTTGAGTTGCTTTTGAAGTGTGCTTCGGTCCATCCGAACTGCGACGCACCGTTCAGTCAGCATTCTCATCATTAACAAATCCAAGTGAAACCGTTCCTTTGGCAGTCATACATGCCCACGCCATAAGAAAAAGTGACACGCTTCATATCATGAGCACTTTTTTCCTTCTTTATACTCTTTTTATAGAGCCTGGAGCATGTGGCCTCGTGCATTTCCAGCCATTAAAGGACTTCCCTTCTAGGGAGCGTGCACTTAGATCACTAACACCATGAGGGCAATCATGGCTTTTAATTAGATTAATAAAGAAATCCATGTCATTATTTAATCTAATCAATAACTGTGTCACTGTCGTTATATTTACGCACCCTACTGGGTATAATATGTACGCTTCTGCGACCCTGAATTATCGAACCTTCAAGTATGTAAGCCAATAGAAATCAAGCGGGTTGAGGCAGAGTTATAGTTACCATTTCCAGGGTTGATTATATTCCTATACCCTCACATCTCAGTTTCAGCTTTATCTCTGCCTCTTCCAAAGCACCGACACTAGAGATTACTTACTCCTTCCCTTCACAGAGCACTTCACCATATCAACCATGAGCCGTTACTATAGAAACTATAACATATCTGATCATGTGCATTAATAATAATACATTATATTGAGCTGTGCTACTGTTATAGAAAATACATCACCACCTCCTGATCAATCAGAATTGTGGTAAAAGAGGATTTAACTAGTGGCCCATAAAGAGCATCACCAGCTCCTGATATCTCCTTAAGCTCACAGTGCATGTGCCTCGGCTGCTTAACTCCAGATCCGATTAAAAGATGCTGCGTAAGGGATCAAAAGGACAATTAAAAATCCTGTTATCAGCTGTAGCTTTGTGCTTAACACGTGTTGGCAGGGCGATCAGAGCAGAGCTGCTTGAGGCTGAGAGTAGTAGCTCATCTTCATCTCATCCATCGTCTTCTTAAGGTCATTTGTTGGTGCAGATGCCGGAGTGGTGTTTATTAGGGCAGGCGTCTTTTTTCTTTTTTTTTTTCCAGACCTAGTTCATTTGGTGAAATTCTTAGTTACTAGTTGTGGTCCTAGTTACTGTACTGTGCTTTGATGGATAATTCTTTCCGGTTCTCATAAAGGTCTTTATTCCATTTTCATGAAGTCGGGTGAGAATTCGTCTGCCGTATTTTTCTCGCCGGCTTCGGAAAATACTACGAGGTTTTTTTCCAGTCGAGACATGGCCGAGTTTCCCCGAACAGTGCCCTGACTACTGAACAAGGGAGCTGGTTAAGACGCACCTTGCGTGACCAACTTCTCCTGCAACTTTACAAGCAGTTCTACCAAATATCAGGCTACATTTCATACAGAATCAGATCGGACACATTCGTTCTATCCTCTGGTAACAGATCCAAAGTTTTTTACAGGTACAGGCTGGATACTGATACTGAATTAGAGATTGGGTGGAAAACAAACAAAGCAGGACGCACAGGCATTTGGGTCAAAACAAATGAAAATAAAAACAAAAAGTATTTGACACAGCCACCTAAGGATGTAGCCTACGTCACAATGTTCTACAATATACATTAACAAGGCGTTTTTATTTCCTGTGTTTGTTCTGCCTCTAAAATAAGTTGACTGCCCTCTACTGCTTATGTACTTTAGTTTATGCCTCATTAATGTTGTAGAAGTTTGTTTGTTTACATTATTAACTTGATCTCTCTCTCTCACACACACACACACACACACACACACACACACACACACACACACACACACACACACACACACACAAGGTTCACGGAGGGAACAAAAGCAGAGTTTTATTCCCTGGGTTTGTGTCTTTAGCATGGCGCATGTGTGAATGCCATGGACCTGTGGCAGTTCACCCCCTTGCATGAGGCAGCCTCTAAGAACCGTGTAGAGGTTTGTTCACTCCTGCTGAGTCACGGTGCAGATCCCACTCTGGTCAACTGTCACGGCAAGAGCGCAGTGGACATGGCCCCCACGCCTGAGCTCAAAGAGAGACTCACATGTGAGCACATCACTCTACTCCTTCTCCTACTGCCAGTTCTTATCTAATTTTGTATATTATATGTACATATGTATGTATCCTTACTATTTAAATGTTTACTGTTCTCATGCCAGATATGTGTGTGTGTGAGTACACACTTGGGGAATAAAGCTGATTCTGATTCTAATTGTCTGCAGTGTAATCAGATTAAGCTAATTTTTCTTAGTTTTATGTTTTCAGATGATTGGGACTAAATGTGCTGACTCATCTTCATCTTAACACTGAAATATAGCAGTTATTATAGCTGGAAAGCCAAACCAGCATAAATCAGCAAAACTTTTTCAATCAGCTTCTATTCAATTTATTTCTGGATGGGGTTCTTATTCCACAGCAGCTCAGGTTATTTATCTCTCTGATGAATTTCCTGTAAATTCCTTAGGTCAGCTTCTCATACTAAACCTTCTGCTTCTGTCTAAACTATACCACTGGGTAGTCTTTTAGACAAGTGAAGCAAAACGGGGGAAAAAAAAAACAACCCTCTGAGCTTATCGCCAATTTGTCTGAATAGCCTTTTAAGAACAAAGTGCAGCGCAAAGCCCAGAGATAAAACCCTGTTTCTTGATTTAAGATGGTGTCACAGAACAGAACATGGCAGGAAATTTAGCTGTTTAAATTTTCTCTCTCATGTTGTCTCTGCACTCACCACCGTCTCCTGTTTTCTTCTGCTGTACCTCAGACGAGTTTAAGGGTCACTCGCTGCTCCAGGCAGCACGCGAGGCCGACATGGCTAAAGTAAAGAAGACCCTCGCTCTGGAGATCATTAACTTCAAACACCCGCAGACCCACGAGACTGCGCTGGTGAGTTCTGCTCTCTCTCACACACACCCACACATACACACACATCTGCCAGACCTCACACGTTTCGTGTAGACGCTCTGAATTTTAACATCAGAGTACGCTGATTGACACATCACTCAAATATATAGCAAAAGATCACTTCCACCTTGTCACACGCTGAGTACGATTTACGTCAATCCAAGCCGACGGCCCCGCTACTGATCTCTGTGCGTTTGATCTGCAAAGCGCAAGGGACAAAATGTAGACACCTGTCTGTAGCTATCACCAAGCTAGCCAGCTAACTATAATGTGATGCACATCTAACGCCTTAAAATAACTATCAAATCTACATAGTCAGTGTTAATAGATTTCTATTATTTATAATTATAGTATTGTAACAAGCTAGTAGTGCTAAATCGATTGTGTTGATTAATATAAAGCTTAGAAACTTGTAAACGCAGCAAAAAACTTATTTCTTGGCAACAAAATGCTCTTCTGTTTGTACTGTAAGCAGCCATGTTGATTTACCCTCACATGAACGTGTGCATGTAAACTGGTGTCTGCATTTTAACTCAGATGATCAGTAGCTCTTGCATTAGACTCATAGCTTGGTTTAAAATGTAAACACATTAAATACTCTGGATGACGTTAGACAATGTTGTCATTTCAGCATTGTGCCGTTGCCTCGCCACACCCCAAAAGGAAGCAGGTCACCGAGCTGCTGCTGCGGAAAGGCGCCAACGTCAACGAGAAGAACAAAGAGTGAGTGCAACTGAATGTTCTGGACATGATTTCTGCTCAGGTCACTTTCACAATTAGACCAAGATTAAAATATCTCCTTAAAATTTAGTCCAGCTTGTTAGCAAATTTCACAACAAAAACCATATATAATGTGTGTGTGTAAATATGCTTATCCCTGCTTATCCCAGAAAGTTTAGAGTATTACGAGAAGCTTAATAAATAACATTAGTAAATACTATAACATATAAGCCAGATGTGTTCATGGATGTTAATTTTCTATGTTAATATCTTTTTTTCTATCTTTCTTTTTGTGTAGTTTTATGACTCCTCTGCATGTGGTAGCTGAGAGAGCTCACAATGACATCCTGGAGGTGCTGCAGAAACATGGGGCCAAGGTACACACACACACACACACACATACACACACACACCGACATCAGCGATCATCGTGCATCACATCGAATCACATCACAGGCCATCTGGCCTGTCTCTACTGTAACAGAGCGCAAGAACACATCGGTAGTGCAATTACTCACACGTCTCCTCTTATCTCACACACACACACACACACACACACACACACACACACAAACACACACACACTCTTCTCTGCACTCAGCTCACTCTCTCACCTCATATGAGCAGAAGGCAGAGCTGTCTCTCTCATGTCCACTCACTGTTTATATTACTAATAATGAGATCCAGTGTTTGTGGGGCTTTATGTAAGAGATCACATGTAACAAAAGTGTCTCTGAAAATAATGGATGAGACACGGGTAAAAAAAAAAAACCATGACTCTCTGATTTTAGGCCACACCCACTCATCAACATTCGTGTTTGCTTCACTAGTCAGTGGCAAAGCCGAAACGTTCTACCTCGTCTGCACGATCTCTGAGCATATCAATCATGACAACTGATATTGACACATCCCTGTGCATTGTTTATTCCTTCTTTCCCTTCCTCTCTACGGCGTTGTCCGTCACAGTGTCTAATATTATGTCTACTATAATTAGCATACTTTTGCCAATTGTTGTATTGTGTCCCAGTGTGTTATGTTTCGTACTTGTACAGCACATCTTTTAAATCAGCCCACTGGGGCAGAGGGTAGGGGGTTATTTTGTCTATATTTAAAATATGCTTTCACTCTGTTATATACTGTTGTATTTGCAAGTATGAGTTTGAATAAAAAAGATACAAAATCACATAACCGATCATATGAAAAGCGCAACACACATCTCACTCTTCTACGCACATGTATGTCTTATACAAAAGTGAAAAAAAAAAGCTTGTCCATAAAACCACAAGGAAAACTTGCACTTCTTTCCTTTCTTATTTCATCTTATTATATTCCATGGAGGTTGCAGAACCTTTTCCAGCTGCGGTAATGCAAGTGATAACCGGAACTAATTTGTCTCAGATGTGACTAAATGGATTAACTAAGGAAGAAAACTCCTGTCAGTATTTAATAAATGAATGTTGCTGTGGTAAAGACAGAAGAGAACAGTGTTATGGCCTTTTTACACCTGGTCACTTCATGTGTTTTCTCTGATCCAATAGCTATCTGATTTGTTAAAACTGTTCCATTTACATTAGGCCACATAAATGTATCTTGGCGAGTCAGATATCAATCCGATCTTTCTACTCCCACCCAAAATGCAAATATATTTGACCTCATTTCCGGGGTAATTGAAATGGAATACGCTTTGGTGTATGGGGTTTTCAGAATGCAATCAAAAAGACGACAAAAAAACTTATGACTGTTAGGCAACAAAAAAAATTATTTTTGCTGGTGGCAGCAGGGCATTTTAAGACCCAATGAGACACCTGGATGAAAGATCACCTGCGAGTGACGTACTTCCGTTTGGGATTAGTTTAGCGCTGACATACAGTATGTGGCTTGAACAACCACATTCATTTACACCTGTCCAGTTTTATCTGAAATGCGTCCCAGACCACCTCCTGAAGTGGTTTGAGCGATCGGATTTATATCCGTCTCGAAAACGTTTTGGAGGGCATTTACCCCTGGTCTTTTTACGATCGGATTGCTATCGGATCACAGAAAACGCATGAAGTGACCAGGTGTAAAAAAAAAAAAAGCCCCTTATAGGAAAGTAAAGTAATCAACTGCTCAAAGTAACTCTGCTCCATCACATCACTCTGTTAGTGTTTTATTCTAACGGCCTGAGAGGACAGTATGTAATTTCACATTTCCGTGTGGTTTCACTGCAACATTTAACAGTCTTAAATAAATGAATGTTATAAAGAAGTCATTTCATGAACAGTGCTGCTAGATATATTCTATGTAAACTATCACACATTCAAAGAAAATGCACAACAGGAGCAGTATTTTAAAATGTCTACAATCATTCATTATTTTTATATTCAACACTGTATAAATTAAGTTTTAAATTGAGCAAGGGATTGTATCACAGTATGTCTTCACCATGCATGTTAGTTGTTTGTACAGGACAGCTAGTGACTCGACAGGACGTTCTCAATGCTTTCTGAGTTTAATGTTAGAATTTTCCACTTCATTACTCAGGTTTCTGTTGACACTTGACACTTCTGTTGTAACGTCTATGATGCATGTTGTTTGTTTGCCACCGTAAAGTTTGTGCCAATGTTTAATTGCGCCATTAAATACTCACTCAGCTTAGATTCCTTAAACGAGAGCCTCATCTCTTTGCCGGAAACTAGATGTCAAACGTGTAACTCGCAGGTGGGCTTATTATCTGTGAACATATCACCTTTCAAATGGATTAAGGTGACATTTCTGTGGTGAAGTTCATGCCAGAAATCAGTGAAGCTAAAGCTTTTTGGCGTCGAGTCAAAAGCTTAGTTTCCTCTGCGGGCCTGAAACTATCTGAGAGGTAAATCATTTATATCAGCACCGGAGCAGCGGTGCTTAAAGAGTCTGCCAGATCAATGCAGCTCTTTTCAGGGAGCCCAATCAGATAAGTATGGAGGATTGGACAGCTGTTCAGGCTCTACTGTGCAGTTCAGAGCGTTCATGTTGCTTCGCTGCGTCCACTGCAAAAATCGTCCCCTTCCTGTTCTTCTAACAAAAGGAGTCTTTCTAATGAGCTCTTTCTCAGCCTTGCTTTGCTCTACTTTACCCTTGCCTGGCATCCTGGTATGGCCAGCAGAGCATTGTCTGATCCTTGTCAGATCCTTGTCTGATTGTTGCCATGTTTTATGGCTGATTCAGACCCTAGACCTGAGAAACATTGAACTAGCCTGCCTGATGATTATCATGCATTCTCACACGTTTGTTTTCACTGTTTACATAAACAGTTGTGCTGTTTATTATTTTCAGCTTTTCTGTTACCTCAGAATCGTGACTGTTTTGTATTACATTGGCTGTTGGGTTAGTTGTGTAGAGTTTTCTTGGTAATTTTTCATCACTTCAGGAAAATGGCGTTAACAATTCTGTCTCATGAATCACACGATTGTTTCCTGTTTGCCCCGCAATTTGTATTCCATTAGGTTTAAATGAAGCAGGAGAATTTGTGCTTTTGACATGAAAAGCCCAAAGTTCTAGAGCTAGCATGTGATCAAAACAGCCATGCAAATGGAACAGTGACAAAAGAAATGAGGCAGTCGTTCTGACTTGGCTGATATAAGGGGAAAGAAGGTAAAGCGGAGTTAGTAATGGGATTGGATTGTTTCACATTTCAGTCTTTTTTTTTTTTTGGTGAGGTTTTTTGCAAAAACATAGAAGAGACCAGACAATATTTGAACACAGTATTTTTCTCCGTGTCAGCAGCTTGACTTCACTTCATTTCAGTCTCTCTGTCTGGTTTCTAAACTGCCAGTGTGACCCGATGGCTGTTTCCCCTGACTCACTGTGATGGACTGGGTGGTGATGAGTGGCCAGGATGAGTGGAATGTGAGCAGAAGGGGTTGGGGTTGAGTGTGTAAACAGATGGTGTGGCAGTGTCGCACTAATAAGCAGTCTTGGGAGCAGGGAGGTAAACACCATTTCAACTCAGCTGGTCTTGCAGCGCGAGTCAGCACAAGGCAATGCTGATGGTGGGAACACAGTACACGAGAGAGAGAGAGAGGCTGAGCAGACTCCAGACCTTTTAATGTGCAACTGTCACTGTGTGTACAAGTCTAGGTGTTGTGGAATTATGAGACTGGGATGAATCTCCTGCACACAGCATGTCAGAAGTTAGGAAACTTTGCAGAGTTGAGCCTTAAGTTAACACACACACGCGCGCACACACACACACACCCCTGGTTTCTTCCCTGTCCTCTCTTTTCCATCTGCACAGTGCTGATAGTCCTTGAAGAAGAGCTGAAGTTGCCCAAGGGCACGTCTGATTAATTCATGTCTGTGTTCATTTGAAAGTGGGCCGGCATTATTCACAGTTCTGTCTTTTCCTCTGCTACCCTTCCATTGCACCTTTGTTCAAACAGGGAAGACCGAGAATACAAATGGTCAAATTCATTTCTGTATGTTAAGTCCCTCTGGAGTAAAAGCATACACTTTTTAAATTGTGCCTAAAGACAGAATCCTGTGCTGTCTAATACTTTATTCAGAGATTGGGTAATAAAATTATTACTGGAGTATTACTTTGGGTTTTTAGTATCATCAGAATCAGCTGTCAGTAGTTTTTATGGTATGTGCGCATGCACCTGAATAATTTAACCCTACTATCATGGATATATATACCTAGGACCGTATGCTGTTTGAATTGACAGTATGGTGGAGATTAGGTTGTACAGTATGCTCTGGAAAAGAGGTTTTGCACATCTTCACTATATTCCACTCTTGTTCTATCATCTGCCACCGAAACCAAAATGAAAACATATGAGTTTAAAACGCAGGACTATAAAATATAAATGACCTTTAAAAGGTTGTGTCTAAAATGTGATGAATTAAGGGGTTACTGAGTTCCTAGCACAGATACAACCCATGTCTGTGTAACTAAGGGTCATGTGTGGCCATGCCTGCTTAATGCAACAATCTGTGTGTGTTCAAATAGCATGTATATAGCATTTTAGCATTATAACCATTTTTTCATGATGAAGATACGCCCATCTCTCTCACAGATAAATCCCATCTGTGATTTATACAGATGTCTCAGTGAGGTTAGTTAGTCGCTCTAGTTTACTGTTGTATAGTTTCCGGCCTGAAAGTCCATGTTTACTGACAATGCAGCAGTGTTTATCACTGAAGTCATGTCACATTGTTTTTGTTTGTTCCACCACTTCTGCTAACTCATAGCAATACTAATCTACACTAATGTTGCTATGAGCTTCCTGTTATATCTGGTGTAGAATGCATTACCTAATCGCAGAAATACTAGCAGATCTGGCGCTTCCTTATCCAAGGGTGTGTGTGTGTTTTAACACAGATGAATGCCGTGGACACTCTGGGACAGACAGCTCTGCACCGGGCGGCTCTGGCCGGTCATCTGCAGACATGTCGGTTGCTTCTGAGTTACGGCGCAGATCCAGCAGTCGTCTCGCTGCAGGGCTTCACAGCTGCACAGATGGGCAACGAAGCTGTCCAACAAATCCTCAATGGTAAATACAACCACGATACGCTTTCACAGCGTGCGATACCTGGCCGTCTGCGGCTTGTTAACATTCAGAACTCTATTCGTCTCCTGTGTAGAAAACGTTCCAGTGAGGAACTCGGACGTAGACTACAGGCTTTTAGAAGCAGCTAAAGCCGGAGACCTGGACACTGTGAAGGTGACTATATACATCACTCTCACATACATCTCAATAGCACACGATTTTTCACTTAATGTGAAATACATTTTTCATTTCACTGTTACCCCTGAGCTCTCAATGCTCTTAATGCTCTTGTTTGTCTTCTCTACTGACACTTCTCTACTGTTTTGTGCACTAATGGTTCTGTCATTCAATCCCAGTATGTGAATGATCCAGATATCACACAGATAAGACTGATCCAGATATCACATAGATCCAGATAAGACTGCTCACATCGCTGCACAAATTACACTTTCATTTCTGAGGTCTTTATTTAATTATTTTATATAATTTTAAATAAATCACCTTCCATTCTAGTGTATATTTTAGCCGTTCTTGTCTCTGCTGATTAAGCCGAGACTACAGCCAGCGTCACACTCTGTCACGCTTTGATGTAAAAGCCAAATATTCAGAATTATCACTTTTAAACCAGTCATTTTACAATCTAGCTACATTTCTACATTTTCTCACTAGGACCATCAAATGAATTCTCTGTTCTCCAGTCATCTTGTGGACCAAAACAGAACTGAAAGATTGAAAAAGATCTGTTCTTCATCAAAGGAGCAGTATCATGTAAATTTAACACCACTACATACTGATCAGTATACGTGTTTTAGTATAAATACAGTCAGAACATAGGACTACGTCAACCATGTTACCATCACCATGTGACCCAAGTCATGACATAGTAACTGCAAAACCATTTTTTTCTCCCCAAAAACATTGTTCCTTTAATAAAAACCCTAAGCTTTAATCAAGAGGACCAACATTTCTGACTGACTGTTTTATGAATACTGATGATTCAGACTTAATCCTGCTTTGGCACTCCAGACACTCGTGATTCTTTTCAAAAGAACTCATTTAAGGCTTTCACTGCTACTAAAGATTGTTTTGTGTTTTGTTTTCCAGATATACTGATTTTCTTGTTGCATTTATATTTCTATTGCTCTGTGTGTATGCACTCTCTCTCCAGCAACTGTGCTCTGCTCAGAACGTGAACTGCAGGGATCTGGAGGGACGCCACTCGACGCCGCTGCACTTTGCGGCAGGCTACAATCGCGTGGCGGTGGTGGAGTACCTGCTGCATCACGGCGCAGATGTCCACGCCAAGGACAAAGGGTGAGTGAGAGCTGCCAGGATCTGTTCAGGCAATGAGACTCATTTAAATCTTCTGCTGGAACATTTCACTGTTTGTTTGTAACGCCTGAAAAGAGAACCATTTTGCTGCTTCACAAGCACATCACATCATGAGGACTCAAAATTGTCACTTGTGTTACACAATAATGCCTTCTTGTTGTGACGTTTAAGCAAGAAGTCCCAGTCCCAAAACAAAGACTTTTGGAAAATAAACGACTGTGAATAAAGCTGTCTGGGGTGGTATGATAAAGTGGATTTACTCTTATCATCTTTTATCTTTTCCAACTGGTTTATTCCTCTTGCACCACAGCACTTGATATTGACACGTGATCCATTTTGACATTTAAGTTTATGGAACGTCTGAATTAGTTGCTCGTTTTACATATTTCTGTCAAAACCTACAGCTTTACCTCAAACTGATACCGAACACTTCTTTCATTAGTGTTTAACAAATATCTGCTTACATCAATCCTCTTTTACCTGCGATACTTATATGAAATGCATTTAAACAGTAATGTTTTTGTGTGTGTGTGCGTATCAGAGGTCTGGTGCCGCTGCACAATGCCTGCTCATATGGGCATTATGAAGTGGCCGAGCTGCTGGTGAGACACGGGGCGTCGGTCAACGTGGCAGACCTGTGGAAGTTTACTCCACTGCACGAAGCTGCTGCCAAGGGCAAATACGAGATCTGCAAACTGCTTCTGAAGGTGTGGTATACACACACACACACACACACACACACACACACACACACACACACACACACACACACACACACACACACACACTCTGCACTGCACTGCACTGCACTGTGACTCAGCATCATCTCCTGTCTCTGGTTAATTCAAATGAAAATTATTTATGGAACACTCGGACACGGCCCTGACCTTTGACCTGTGCAGAAAAGCTTCCCGGATTGCTCGTCTTAGGGTTTATTAGCGATGAACCCACTTTTATTGCTTTCCGCGTTCATCTCCTCACCATAGCCCTTTGTGACTCCAGACTGGTGAGGACAGCATATTTCAAAAGGAGTTGATATTTCGATATTTATTAAAATGAGAGTTCAAGTGGCCTCTTGGCATCATCACGTGCAGAGAATCTGGGGGAAAAAAACACCTTAATCTATTCAGATATCTTGGGCTTTTCAGCTTTTTTTTTATATGTTAAAACTTGAAAGCATTTCATGTCCTTTACTTGTTACGTTTTTTTTTTTTTTTTTTTTTTTTTTTTTTAATTAAAGAACAGCTCTTTAAACTTTTAACCTGTTTGCGTTGTTTAGTTGCGTTTTATGTTGTCGAACATCCCTGACACAAGGACGTTCCTGTTATTGCTTATATTATAGTAGCTATAAAGGGTTGTTCCCCATCAGCCTCACTTTTGCTTTGGAGTTTCATTAATACTAAATAAATGTTTTTATTTGTTTATTATTAGGTTTAGATTATAGTTCCATAAATGAGCTGGTTTATTAAATCTGTGTGTAATTAGACACACTTGTAGAGTCTCATGCGGATCATCAGCTTTTTTAAGAAGGACTTTTGTGCTATTTTGATGATTTTTCTTTCTTTTTTTATGTATTTTTTTAAATAAATAAAATAACAGCTTGTTGACAGTTTGGAGAATTTACGGAAAAGATTTTGGAGTAAGACTTTTGTCTTAGTCAGAAGGAACATTTGTGGTGGTGGTGGTGGTGAATTAAGTTTCTAAGTAGAAGGCTGGTTCTGTATTTCAGCATGGCGCTGACCCGACAAAGAAAAACCGGGACGGAAACACGCCCCTAGACATGGTGAAGGAAGGGGACACAGATATCCAGGACCTGCTGAGAGGAGACGCTGCCCTGCTGGACGCTGCAAAGAAAGGCTGCTTGGCTCGTGTGCAGAAACTCTGCAGCCCCGAGAACATCAACTGCAGAGACACACAGGGACGCAACTCTACACCACTACACCTGGCAGGTAACAGAGAGCCTGAACACCTGTGTTGCTTTCTCACACACACGCAATGTTATTGCAGTGCTGTTTCTGCCTGCCGTGTCCCATAATCCCTCAGCAGACACCGTGTAAACACTAGTTGCACTGTTAACTATATAACCATCAGTTGCCTCCGAGTCAGTCAGTCTGAGGCTTGGTTTGAGAGAATTAACAGCTGTACGGTGTGGCTGGATAAAATACAACAAAGTGACCGTGGAGGCAGGAGGCCTGCTCAGCACAGAACTCAGGATAAAAGCCCAAGATTTAATAAGATCATGTCCCCTTTGTGTATTTCCTGAACAGTAAATAACAAATTGTAGACTTTAGATCAGATATTATATCCATTAAAGGCTTTAAAGGAGCAAAAAAGCTCCACTGACATGAACCCCCACAAATCTCTTTTTTTTTTTCTCCCTAAAATCAGAGAATCTGCTCAATATTTACCTTCTGCTTTGCACCTATTATTTATTTTTGTTTGTTTTTTTTTTTCTCCCCCCAATAAATAATTTTGCCTTAGTTGAAACTAGTGTTCATCCAAATCCTCACCCACATTCACCGCAGAGAGCGAGAGAGTGAAGAGTTTAATATGGAAAGTTTTTGCATGAAACTAAGAAACAAAAAAGGATTGCACTCTTTTTGTCCTCCTGCAGAGGTTTAGCTGGAGCATTTAGGATATTTGACTCCCTGCTTACTGTTTTTTTTTTCAGCAGTGACATCAGACTGTAGATTACACTGCTGTGTTGACACACTTTTCTGGAATATATATAAGTATCGTGAATATGGTGAATAGTTTCTGTAATATTTTTTTTTATTGTTGCAGACTAACATGCTTTTTTCTTTTCAAAATTTGTGATGCAACTTTTAGAGTTTTGGTACCTTCTTGCAGAGAACTCCTTGCAAGCAGAGATTCGTTCGGTTAAACTCCTACCAGTGGAGACACGTGTAATTAGTTTCTATGAAAGCTGTGCTCGTGTTTGACGCACATGAACCTAAGAGGGCTTTGGCTGAACGAACGCGTCTTGGAAGCTTGGCAGTGTAGTGAAATATAGACAGTGTTATGAAGAAAGAAGAGCTGAATATTTTCTATAGAAAGAAATCATAATTTCAGAAGAAATCAAGCAGAGCACAAGAGGAAGGAAATAAATGTTTTTCCACAGCCTTAAGACTGAAAAGTATTCTAAGCCTCTTTTTCCACCTTCCCTTGCAAGCTTTAGTCTGCATTCATGCCATGTTTAATCCTCTCGCTGTGCCTGTTGTCTTGAAGTAGGAAACTACTTAATGGGATAAAAATGAAAAGCGAAAGCAATCTTTATAATAAGAGCGTGAACCCTAAATAACCTCTTCACTGTGTAATGAGGTGTGGAAGAGGACGGGAACAGACAAGAGTGGAAATAATTTCAGAATGTCTGCTTAGCTGTGCGTATGTGCGCGTGCCCGTGTGTGCATGTGTGTGTATACATAAACATCAAGCTGTGTACTGTAATGATGGTGTTCATTAGTATGGGACTGATCCTTTTTCCCTCTTAGCATACATAATGCTCGACTTACATCCAATGTGTTCTGATCATGTGTATAAATGTTTTGTTCCCACAGCGGGTTACAATAACCTGGAGGTAGCAGAATATCTGCTGGAGCACGGTGCAGACGTCAACGCACAGGACAAAGGCGGCCTCATTCCGCTCCACAACGCAGCCTCATACGGAGTGAGTGTACAAATCAAACACGGCTGTTCAATAGGCGGCTCCTAATATCACATTAGCCTCTCCTCCTGGCAAGGAAGTACAGAGCAAACAGACGACAACAACAAAACACAGCTACTAGGACAACAAATGTAGATGTGGATAATCTATGCACACAAACACACGTACGCTTTAACTCACAAGCTTTAGAGATTTCATTCATGCCACTAGCTGCTGACTGTTTTGCTCATAGCTGTGCACTGAAGTGTGTGGTGTGTTTGCTGCCTGCCAGGAGCGTCCCAGCTCATGCACTTTTAATGCAACAATCTGGTGCTAGATTTGCTCAGGAACAGACCCGTGTGTTAGATGATACCCTGTACCTAGTGACAGTCCAGAACAGATGACAAGGGATTGTTTGCTCATCTTCGCCTGCCCTGTTTTGTCCTCTCTTACAATCATCTAAAACATGTTTGTGTCTGAGAACATGTTGCTTGTAGATGATAATGTTACAGCAGAGGCAGCACGCTCAGAGCTGGATTATTTCCTGCTGTACACTGATTGGCTGCAGGAAACCTGGGGCAGGACTGGTAGAATGTCTCAAAGCTTTAAAGTGCCCAGTTTCAGAGCTTTTCCCATTGTAGCTTTTGTGGCCAATGATGTATATGATATTTGCTTTCAATTTCTTCATTCATCCAACAATGAGTAATTTTTTTCAATTAGGTGTGTGTGTGCGTGTGTGTGTGCGCCTGCAAATGTCTTGTCTTGATCTGTAGTAGTACCTTGTTAGCAGTAAACACGGTTGTTTACTGCACGTTTATTTGGAAGAGGCCTGTGACAGATGCTTTTTGCTCTCAGATGAGTCACATACCTGCAGCTTTCTGTCACCTCACTCACTCGACCTCCAAAACATTTGGTGTGTGTGTGTGTGTATGTGTGTGTGTGTGCTGTATGTTGAATGTTACTGGCTGATTTTCTTTCCCCGTTATCATGCTAAACTCTTGTATCAAAAAGTAATGCATCAACATACAGAAGCAAAAAGACATTTAATGAAGACTTGGTGTGTCACTCACACTAGCTAACTGCTACTGAGCCTTTCACTGTTTCTGTCACAGCAGATTGAATCCACACTGTTTGTGTGATAATCTGTAACCCAGGACACCACAACTGATGCTTCAAACATGTCAGAGCTTCAACATTTCACTCCTGCTCCATAAGGGCAGCTAGCCACTGAAATGGCTCCTAAGCAGCGCCTATAATAGATAGAACACACGGATATAACACACATGGATATGTCCAGGTTGTCTGTAATGAAATGCCATTGAAGTAAAGTTCAGTACAAGACAAAAACACTTCATTATCTGACTGTATTGTACGGTAGGCTGCTGTTCATGAAATGCGGCTTATCTTATGTGAGGTGTAATAAACAAACTTAGTGAAGGCCACATTCCCAGCTCTGGATAAGCCTGAGGTATTAAAGAGCATGTCTATTAAACATATTAGTTTATGGAAAATAATTATGATACACACACAATGCATGACTTAAAGAGCTGCGTGGACTCGGCGAACAGCAGAATCACAAAAGCCTCATGTGGCATGTAACGACCAGTAACTTGACTAGAGCTAATATTTAATGAGTCGTCTTTAATGTTGTTACATACTAATACACAGTTTATTACAGTCTGTTATTTCAGCTTTTTTTTTTTTTTTGCATTTTCATAATATATAGAATTTCTGAACATGGAAAGCTAAGGCACGTTTTCAGTCAGTACTATTTTTTTCCTGCATTGTGAATGTACAATATTGTTTTATTACATTTGAGATTTAGCTCATTTTAGATCACAGGAAGTTTCGTTGTGTCCCAAACTTGCTGCATTGCAAAACTAAAGAGGCAAAGATCAGACCTCAGACCTCTAACATGTCTTAGATTAAATTATTTCTTTTTTTCTTAAATTATTATTCCTTGAAGATCAATTGTACAGTGTGTTTCTGGTGAGGACACCAGAGCTGTGATTAGGCTGACTGGGCAACAGCTTGCTGGTTATATAAGCAAACTTGATTGAAGCAGTCCTGGCAACATGTCTGCACTTTTACACACACACACACGCACACAGAGCTGAATTTGTTTCTGCCATCCCTTGCTTGGCAGCCGGAGTCCTGGTGTGGGCCCAGCGGGCACCCAGGGGCAATGGAATGCCTGTAGTGGGCCTCAGGAAGGGCTGTTGGGTAACTTTAGCTGACCCTTTTTGACATTTCCTTCACCGAAGCTGATCATGTCCAGACTTTTACTCTACTACTTTCACTGGAGCAAGTGACAGATAGATGGAGGGACAACGATTCATTTGTGTTGTGATTTCAGATGATTAACTTGAATGATTCCGCCACATTTATGGTGTTTGTTAGATGAGGATTTTTAAGTTCCCCACCCACAATTTTATTTCCTACATGCATTTAATTCCCATACTGTTCGATGTATGTTGCATCTTATTATGTATGTGTGTCAAGACATTTGATGTTGGCTGCTTTTGCACCGACAAAAAGGCTTTTTGTTGTAACACAGCCACTTGTTTTTCCACAGCATGTGGATATCGCGGCTCTGCTGATCAAGTACAACACGTGTGTGAATGCCACGGATAAGTGGGCTTTCACTCCTCTCCACGAGGCTGCCCAAAAGGGACGCACCCAGCTGTGTGCCCTGCTGCTGGCACACGGAGCCGACCCCACCATGAAAAACCAGGAGGGCCAGACGCCCCTTGACCTTGCCACGGTAACCACTATTATCATCACCAGTATTATAAATAGCTATTATCTTTATCTGACTCTACTTACACCCAATTATAGAAGGGGAAAGGCAAAAACAAAGCAAATATGTAGCTGTACAGGGCACACAGTCATATCGCAAATGCTTTACATTTTGCTCAATGTTTTATTTCCTTTAAAAGGACTAAATGTAATTACTGCTTGTCCTGTTAGCATTGCCACAGATTTTATTACCTTTTTTTTTTCAAGAGTGTGTAAATCAGAAAGCTTGTAAATCTCAGCTTTGGTTTGTGTAATTACTGCTGCAGTGATGATGCTGCCTCCAGCATGTGTGTGTGTTTAATCTTGTACTATATGTACCATCTCTAGTAGATATTAAAGGTCTACAATAAAAAAAAGGTTTTAAAACAGAAATAACAACAACATAAATGTCAGATATGTGTCTTTAATGTGATTTTCTAACTAACAAAACTAAATCTAACTAACTAAATCCAGAGGGGGAAAATAATTCCCCTTTTCTCTCCAAGTAGGAAAATTGCATTAAAGTAATTGCATTAATTGCATTACGTAACAAGTCTGACATTTATGTTGTTATTGCTGTCTTTATTTTTAAAAAGAAATTGCAGTTTTGTTCGAGCAGTAGGCCTTTTATATTCACTTTAACTACAATAACAAAAAGTATTCCATTGATATGAAACAAGTATAGAATTATCTTAAAATAGGTCAGTTATTTATGTCAGATTGTTAGTTTACAGTTCCTGATGATGCATTGCTTTCGGGAAGAAGTTTATTTTTCTGTTATTCACCATGGGAAAAATTCATTCACAGTGTTGTTAGTAGAGACTTGTGTAACGTTTCTGTACAGAGGGTCCAATGTCCACGTTTCTAACTACATTTCACACTTTAGTTTTCAGTAACAAAACAAGCTGTGTTTTTTGTCTCACGGACGTCCATTACTCATCAATAAATCAGGAAATTTAAATGATTCATGTAGATTAAGCAGAATAAAGCACTTGAGTGTATGTTTGTCATTTTTCTCACACTCAGGCACAAAGAGTGAACAGAGAGAAATCTCTTTAGCTTCTGTGATTGGAGTAACAGCTGTAAAGCTATACACACACACACACACACACACACTAAAGTTGCCACATAAGCTAATTAAAAGTAAAAGGCTAATTGATGAAAATGCGACATGGATGAATGCAACAGATTTCTAAGCAACTTTCAGAAGCGGGGTTTAAATGAACATGCAGTGGATTATAAAAAATGCCTCCAAGCCACCAGTGCAGATGGCACTTAATCCCTGGACAGTTTGGGGCATTTGTCTTGTCACACAGTGTATTTTAAAACCACATGCCCTGATATCTGTTTGAGAAAGACTGCAGGTGTTAGCGGCTCAGATGCTCCCATACACGGTGACCTTTATTATTAGAGTTAAACACACTTCATGGTAGGGCAATTTGTCTCTTTTTAATGTTCTCACAGAACAAGGCAAATGCCATCGGCCCAATTTCACACTGAGGACATTTGAGAGACTTTTTGCACAATGCTGACACATGCTTTTGCATTCATGTAATTTAGGGTTCAGGGTTTTTTTATCTTTATGTATGACTTTGTATTAAGCACAACTGGATAATACTGAGGTCTGTCTTGAACCTAAGGTGTTGTAATCCATTATATCCTCCAAATGAAGTCCTAAATTGTAAAGATGGTATTTAATAATTTGGATATAATAATGTCTGAGGAATAAAAGACACTGTTCTGTTGGTGATGATCGTTGTGATGGAGTTACTGTCAGCAGCCCGTTCCCAAATGTTTTGGAAACCACAGCATATTGCAAACAGTTACTACGCGTCGTAATTAACATCCATTTGACAAGTGGGTTTCTGTTATCCTTTATTTTATAGCAGTTGTTCCCTCTCCTGCCTCTTTTTCACCCCCAGTCTTTAATAAATAATACAAAACTCGGTATTTCCTGTAACCGCAAAGACATATGGAGACTTTTCCATGTTGGAAAATGTTACCACTTTGCTTCCTACTATTAGAAAGCACAATGTATAACTTCAGTGTCTCCTGTCTGTGTGCTGTAGGCTGATGATATCCGGGCTCTGCTGGTTGACGCCATGCCTCCTGATGCCCTCCCCAGCTGCTTTAAGCCTCAGGCCACAGTGGTGAGCGCCACCGTGATTTCGCCTGCCTCCACGCCGTCCTGCCTGTCAGCCGCCAGCAGCATCGATAACCTGGCCGGACCGTTGGCCGAGCTCACGGCGTCCGGAGCATCGGGGCCTGCAGACGGTGCCACAGGGGCTGAGAGGAAGGAGGGAGAAAGTGAGACACACATCCTGTTTACACCTTTTATTTACATCAGTGAGCAGAGTGTGTTTTAGAGTTGACTGGTAAAGTTATAACTTTAATAATGAATAATGAGAGCCTGAATAACTGTTGACACGTCATTATAGAACACACAATAATGTGGCCAGTGTTAATCTTGGTATGCCGCATGTTAAGCTTCACCCTTAACAATCATACATAGGAATGTTGCTAGTTCCACCCACACAGCTTTTACTAAACTACGCATTTCTCCTTACACAGTCTTTTCAAGTCTAAGTGACACAGCAGGCATTAAAGTAGAGTAAAAGCTAATGTAGGGAGCGGAGGATGATGTAGACAGTAAACGATAGCGTATAGAGTGCAAGATAACCTACAGAGTAAAAGATAATGAAGAGAGTAAAGGATAGGAAAAGATAAGTGAGCAAATGAGATTTGTCCTTCTGAGCTAAATCTGACCTAGAGACTAGAGTAGTGAAATCAGTGGGGTAGATAATAGAATATGTAGTACCTAATAATGATTAAGGTTCATAATAAATTTCCTTTTTTTTTTTCTTCTTTTTTTTAAAGTTACCATTCTGGATATGAACATCAGCCAGTTCCTGAAGAGTTTGGGCCTTGAGCATCTGCGGGACATTTTCGAGCGGGAGCAGGTTAGTAACTCACTAGAACATGGTTTTCAAAGCTATGAAAATGCAGTCGCGTTATTCGGCTTGCTGTCATCATGCTTCAGCGTCCCCGCTCGGTTATTTCCATCCATTCCCACTGCAGTGGAACACCGTTTCACTGCTCTGCTTGATTGGTCTCTCCATGATGCTTGGCGTCATGATGTGTGGAGGGCTGAAGTTTCTCGGCTCTGAGTTAATCACGCCGAGTCTCGCTGGCCGCTCATTTGCACATAGATGAAGAGAACAGGCTCCTACAGTGCAATGTGGGCAAGAAGCAGCCATGATTGTGTGGCTCACTTCACTTCCTGCTACCGTTCCTTTTTCTCCCATTCTGCTGCTTGTTGTATTAGTATCTTCAGTGAGGTCATGAGTTTACAACTCCTTTTTTGTCCGTTGAACCCCTGCCATCTAAAGCGCTTGCCTTATGCACCCTGTTAGAGTTTAATTAGGTTTATATTAAATGAAACATACAGTATCACTTACTTGAAAGCATCTTCACCATATGCAATATTTCACAGTATTTATTCTGCCATTTTACACACAAAGCAACTTTAGTGAGAATGAACAGAGATAAAAGGAGATGCACTATTCTTTTATTTTTGCTAGACATAAAAGAAATAATAATGAGGCCATCCTTAAAAATATTTTGGTTTGCAGTAACAGTAAAAAAAAAAAAAAGGTAGGTAGGTCTATATTTTTTTTTCAAGTTTCAATGTAAAAAAAAAAAAGTACAATTTTGGTGATGATTATGTAGGTATGACTTTAAACAAATTAGCATATCGTGACGTCACTGACTGGGTCTTCAACCCGTGCCTTCGGGCGCATCATTGCGAACCTTATTTTGATGCTGGGCACAGTTTTTCCAGAACTTCGTGCCAAGTTAAAGCGGTGTCGAGCTGTTTTAATGAATTTTTTAGAAGTATTATGGGGCTCGAACCCGTTAATATTATTTTATTGCTTTTGTATTAGTTGTTTGAAGAGTAAAAAAAAAAGTTCGGTCTTAACGCAAATTTACAACCGGCAAGTCGGTCGGACTTAAAGCAAAAAAAATAAAAAATTGAGTCGGTCCTAAATTGACAGGGTCAGTCAGGTTACGGCAAACAAGAATATTTTTAAGGATGGCCTGATATAAAATAAATCAAAATAATAATAATATAATATAAATAAATGTGAATAAAAAGTACACGTAAATAAAATGTTCAAACATTTATAGTATAATTTATGGCTACTCTTTATTGGGGAGTAAACAAAAGAAATCAGTTAGCCAGAACATAATCGATAGACCAATCAAATAAATACATAATTGTTTGACTAAATGATCAATCAGAAAAATAATGGACAGATTTATCGATAAGAAACTAATTGTTAGTTGCAGCGTTATCTCAGTGTGCAGCATGCTCCTGTTGATATGAGAATGAGTAACTGAGCTGAAGGTTGTAAACAGGCTTATTGTAGCTGTGATGTTCTGAATCCTCCAGTGTGTGAGGGAGAGCTGATGGAGAATCATGTAGACTGAATCAAGAAAGACATTTTGAATCTGGAGGAGTGCCACATCAGTGGCAGGCTGCCTCCTTATCTCACTCCGACTTAGCATCTCTCTCCTCTACAGGCTTTCATCTCGCTCTGCTTTTCACTGCAGCATCCGTTAATAATAGGAGGGATTTTCATATAGACGACGACAGGAATGTGCGATAAGGGTGTCTCCTGCATCACACCGTTTAATCCCCTTCGTGCCATTTTACTGCGTTTATCTTCCGAACAGGACGGTCGGCATAATAGCAGTGTTGAGCAATTGAATGTCTGCATCTGATCAGCCGTGGCTTTGTCTCGTAGATCACTCTGGACGTGCTGGCTGATATGGGCCACGAGGAGCTGAAGGAGATTGGCATCAATGCCTACGGTCACCGCCACAAGCTTATCAAAGGCATTGAGAGACTGCTGGGCGGTCAGCAAGGTCAGAACACTCGGGTCATTTAGTAATAGACATGTCTAATTGAGTTCTTACTGTTTAATCACCTATTTAAAGTTTTGAGGTGGAATTAAAAACAGGACTAACATTTATTTTATTTTATACTACAGCGCTGTTGAAGTCTGCATTTTGATTGGTCAGAAGCAACACGTTACTGCTAATAAATAGATCTGAAATATTAAGGTGTTGGTGTCTCTGTCTCTCTCTCTCTCTCTCTCTCTCTCTCTCTCTCTCTCTCTCTGACCTGGAAGGTGCCAACCCATACCTGACATTCCACTGTGCGAGTCAGGGCACAGTCCTGATTGACCTGGCACCCGACGATAAAGAGTTTCAGTCTGTGGAAGAAGAGGTGAGTGATGATTCCTGACCTCATTTATAGCATTTTTCCACAACACGCGCTACAATACAGCGTGCGTCTCGATGCAGTTTTTATTTTAACTGTACTAATTAGAACAATGATTTTTACAATATAATGTCATCAGAGTGAACAAAAAATGAAATGTTTGTCACATTTCCAACAACAATCGGTTGAAGAAAAAGGATTCAAAAAGGGAAATGTTTGCAGTATTAAAGGATTTTGAGCTCATCACCATGTGAATCTCGACAGTAGTTCAGCCTGAAAGATGCACCATTGTCACGATTAACAGATTGTTTTGAGATCCTATTAATTAAAGTCACTAAAATTTGCCAGGTTTATACTTATCACCAGTTAAATACACTGATTAGCCATAACATTAAATCCACCTGCTTAATATTGTGTAGATTCCCCTTGTTCCACCAAAACAGCTCTGATCCATCAAGGCATGGACTCCACTAGACCTCGGAAGGTGTTCTGTAGTATCTGGCATCTAGACATTAGAAGCAGATCCTTTGTAGTGAGGTGACGTCTTCATGGGTCAGACGTTTTGTCCAGCACACCCCACAGATGCTCGACCAGCTTGAGATCTAGGGAACTAAAAGCCCAGTCAACACTTTGAACTGCCATTAGGGAATACCGTTGCTATGAAAGGGGAGTACTTGGTCTGCAAAAATGTTTAGGTGGGTGCTACGAGTCAGTCTTCTCTTCTCAAGGGTTCCCTTCTTCAGATAAGTGGCGCACACACCCAGTCATCCATGTGATGCCAAACAAAACATTCTATCAGCAGTCACTAGATGAGACCACTTGCTTCCATTATTTAGCAAGTTGTGCCACAATAGCTCGCCTGTAGGATCAGACCAAACAAACCAAACCATGCACGTTTACAGCATTTAGAAGACGCCTTTATCCAGAGCGACTTACATTTTATCAAATTTTTTTATACAACTGAGCAATCGAGTGTCTTGCTCAGGGACCCAGCAGTGGCAGTTTGGTGGATATAGGAATCGAACTCACAATCTTCCGATTGGTAGCCCAACACCTTAACCGCTAGGCTACCACATACCTGTGTCATTGAGCCTAGTCATTGAGCCTAGGTGCCAATGACCTGTCATCGGTTCACCAGTTGTCCTTCCTTTGACAACTTTGGTTAGCATGACCCCACAAGTGGTGCTGTTTTGGAGATGCTCTGACCCAATGTATATCCCTTCCCACTGAATCCTGATAATGTTATTCAGTTCACCTATCAGTGGGTTTAAAGTTATGGCTGATTGGTGTATATTTATTAGGGGTGCCAAAAATTGATTATAAATTGGCTATTGAAGATGTGTACAGCACTGTCACGTGTGTATGTATATACAGGGTTTTTGCTTGTTGTCTAAAACAGCACTAACACTGTTAACACATTTAAACAAAAATGGACTGTTGGCAGCCTGAAGCTTACTATAAAAAAGGCTGTATTGTTGTGGCCTCCAGTTTCTACCTTGACAAGTGATTCGTGAAAAGACTATCAAAAAAGAGATTTAATAGCTTGTCTGGTAGAAAAACTCTCGAACTGAAGTTCTGTAAAGTAGCAGCTGTCATAGTGTTAAATGTTTTTTTTTGTGTGTGTGGTTTAGCTGCAGAGCACGATCAGAGAGCACAGGGATGGCGGAAATGCTGGCGGAGTCTTCAGCAGGTACAACATCCTGAAGGTAAGCAAGAGCTGAACATGACAAAAGTTAAATAACACGCACTCATTAAAGTCAACAATGTTTATTTGTTTCATATGTTATAGAGGCATTGCTGGTGGGGATTAATGTGTGTGTGTGTGTGTGTGTGTGTGTGTGCGCGCACATGCAGATTCAGAAGGTGGTGAATAAGAAGCTGAGAGAGAGATATTCACACAGACAGAAAGAAATTGCAGACGAAAACCATAACCACCACAACGAGCGCATGCTGTTCCATGGTATGACTCTTGTTTTCTTTTCTTAGTGGACTTAGTGGACACACACTGGTCTGTGTTCATTTAGGACTGGAGTGCTTTTATACAGTCATTAGTAAAATCCTAAGATGAATGAACTGAACGCTAGTTTATGATGTCAACAAAAATGCAGAAATTGTGTGAATGGCTCTGAAACTGCATGTTCTGCAGTATATGGTTTGACAAATTGTGAAGCTTCTAACTACATCTCGAGGTCATTTACTTACAGAAAGTGTCACCAGATTAAGGATTACCTTTTCCCTTTTTAAACATTTCCCTTTTTAAAATACCATACTGAATTTAGGAAGTGAATTGCCTCAATGTCCAAACCATGTGGTATTCAGCCTTGTGACAAATCTCATGTGTTTTTCTTCTCCTCGCCCAGGCTCTCCTTTCATTAACGCCATCATCCACAAAGGTTTTGATGAGAGACACGCCTACATTGGAGGAATGTTCGGTGCGGGAATCTACTTTGCTGAGAATTCATCCAAGAGCAACCAATATGTGTATGGCATCGGCGGCGGCACGGGCTGCCCCACACACAAAGACCGCTCCTGCTACGTCTGCCACAGGTACAGCAGCTCTTAATAGCATTGTGTTTAAAGAACCAGTGTATGGCGCTGTAGGCTAATAATAATAATGTATTTGTTTGTGTTGTGCAGGCAGATGTTGTTTTGTCGCGTTACCCTAGGCAAATCCTTCCTGCAGTTCAGTGCCATGAAAATGGCTCATGCACCTCCGGGGCACCACTCGGTCATCGGGAGGCCCAGCGTTAATGGCCTGGCCTACGCAGAATATGTTATCTACAGAGGAGAGCAGGTCAGTGTTCAGTTTTTTTGTGACAAAGTCCTTTTATTTTGCACTGTAGAGTCATGACAGCATCATTCATCGAGTAGGGAATGAGATGAGGCTCCATTGATGAGCATTGATGAGACCACTCATGTGACTCAAAATGACACATTTGGTCGTACTATAATAATAATCACATAATTCTAAATGCGAGATTGGTATTGGTCCGGTTTAGGTACAACAGGCCAAGGACATTGTTGCCATGGTGACTAAAGACTGACAAGGCCCAGGGTCTTATAGTCCTGTTTAGGTACAACAGGGAAACTATACAGCTGCATATAAGGCCCAGTTGCCACAAGGGGGAGCAGACAGAATGCAGATGGAGGTAGAGGAGGATAATGGTGGTGGTCATATTAATAATTTTTGATGTGCCACCGGTATAAATGTGACACAGCCCCTCTCCCTAAAATGTATGAGACATCTCAAAAGCCTAGCAGTTCACATCTGGGTGGGTAAAAGATCCCAGGGCATTTGGACTAGGGATGTGCGTTTTCCGCAAATATCACATTCGAATATTTGAGCTCACAAAAAACGAATATTCGAATATTCGTTTATTTAAATTAAGTTTAATGAGACAGACGTTATTTTTCAGTAACATTTATTGTTTCCGTCATTTTTAAACAAGCTTATACACAATAAGCTTAAACATTATGTTACATCGTGTTTTGTAGCTGAAAACCTTTAACAATGTGTGCAAACAAACAAAAAAGTACAGAACAAAAGCAAAAAAAAGTGAACAAAAAAAACGTAAATAAAGCCGCCTGCAGCAATTAGGCTATTGTACAGAACGTAGCCTAGGCTACATTTAACTTTGAACCTTTTAAACTCAGCAAATCTTTTTTGCTTCCTTTCTATTGTTTTACATGTTCTTGTTAAGGAACACAAGCATGTCAAAATGATCGGGGGAAAGTCGGCTCCTTAGTCTGTTAACAATAAGGCCGGCTGCGGAGAAAACGCGCTCTGACGGCACAGAAGTTGCCGGGACACACAAGTAACGGTGTGCTAAGCGACCAAGTTTTGTGAAGCGCTTCGTGTTTTCGTTCCACCACTGAATGGGATCCTCATCTGGTGGAATACATGGCTCCAGCAAGAACTGTTCCCACTCGTCTCGGCTGGATTCTCTGTAATCATCGCCGAAGAACTGGCTCAGCCTTTTCCCGACGAGCGGGCATTGCCGCATCCTCTTCATCGTTGGTGGCGGCGGCTGCATCCGCGCCAAAAATATAGCAAAATTTGAATAGCATTTTTATTTATCGAATAATTACAGCAGACCGAATATTCGAATGTTCGTCTATCCGTGCACACCCCTAATTTTGACAAATGTGTATCAGCTACCCAACTTATGAGAGAGCTGTCTGCTGAAGTATAGTCATCATAATGTACTGCTATAAATGCTATCACTCACTGGTTCTATTGTTTTTTTACACAGGCGTACCCGGAGTACCTCATCACATACCAGATTGTGAAACCGGAGAGCACAGCGCAGCCGCCAGCAGCAGCAGAGCAGAAATCTTGAGTGTCCAGAACTCATCTTGTGCACATTGCTCAGACTGTTACACACTCCTTCACACGTATTCTGGCCTCCAGCTGATCCTCATCTTTCTCCAGCCTCTAACCTGCTCTCTCACCTCACACAGCTCACTCACATCTACAGCGTTAAGGTTTTCAAGCAACCCTCCTCCTGCTCCTCCTCTAGGTGTTTTGAGGTCATAGGTCAGAGGGATGAGGACTGAAGGGATCGAAAACAAGTGACTTATTTGCCATAGCTTTTTTTTTTCCCCATTTAGTACTGGTTTAATTCAGTACACATTTCTGTTCCTCTTTTGCCAGCGTCCTTTCTTTAAACCATTTTATTATGAATTATTTTAAACCTAACACACTACAAAATGGACCACATGTTAATGCTCTAGGGACCTGTTATGTTTTTTTTGTTTTTCTCTTTATAACCGCGTTCCATAGAGCATCGTCTCACTCTTATCTGACTTTTTATTCTTCATTTTCTTTTCTGATGTTGGACACGTATGGAAACCCGATTCTCCAGTGTGAGCCTTTAATAGCAAAATGTTGAACAGGTTTTTATTGTTTTGTTTTTGATTTGCACAAGAAAAAGTCAGACTTATCACCTCTGTTAGCATATCTGGAACTATAAAAATGCATTGTTTTAAAAGACTTGCACTTTTAGGAAGGGTTTAAGTTATTCTAATGAAACTGAGAAATGGCATTTATGAAATCAAACATTTCCTGTAATGATTGTGATGGATGTGTGCTTCGGTAAAAGCTCTGCTCTCTGTGCTCTTGTTTTCTGATGAAGAGCAGCTTCATTAGTAGGCTTTTTTTCTTTCCCGTTCTCTGATCACTGTCTGCTTTCAGTAACGTTTTTGGACGACAGCAGCGTGATCTGTATTCTCAGTCTCATTCCAGCGTAATCTCTTGCAGAGATTTTTCTCCTTTGAGACACTACTGACATTTCAGCATCACTGATGCACATTTACAGCAGTTTGAAGCCAACATGCCCCTGGAGAGTTCTGTTTTGCGGGAGGTTGTTGTCATTTTGTTAAAATCACCTTAGTGGTGTGTGTATTGTAATCCACTTCTCCACCAACACAGTACTGGTGCTGTACAGGGAATCAGAGCTTTTTTTTCTCATTTTTTTTTTTTTTCTTTTTAAATAACCAGCCCACGTTTTCCACCATTCGAAGATATGAACGATTATGCAACATGGCCAGGTGTAGGAGTTTCCCTAATGGAAGGAAAAAAAACTGTGTAGGATGGTTTGAGAACACACATTACCATTCAAGGTCATATCTTTCTTTGTTCACAGTGAAGATATTTCCCTAGACAATAATGGCATACGAGATGGATGCATGTTTGTGCTTTTGCAAAGCTGCTTTAATGAAGTCTTATGTTTTTCAGGTAAGAGTGCTGTTTCCTTCTGAGACTTATGATTCATACTTGTGATATAATTTTTGATTTGATTATTTCAAGCCAACATCGTTCACGTCTTATTTAAATAACTTGGTGTTGTCATGGCAACATGAAATGACATCTCTGGTTCTTGGCTCTAACCCAGTGGTATTTTAGTGCTGGGGTGAAACAGAGAACCAGATAAGGAAACGGTTATTTCTTGTTTTGTTTGTTTTTAACACCAGCACCATGTTGGTGGAAAAGGGCACAACTGTCTTTTTCACCTCTCAGCCTGAACCACTTTCACATTTCACTTGTATCTAATTATTTCCCTTATTTTTTTTAATTTCATTTTACTTTAATAAGAATGTCATGAGCTATTTACCACAAGCAGACTAATTGAACAGTCCTCAATCATGTAAACAAGTCTTAATAAAGTACATATGTCATATGTGCTCCTCATGTCGGGTTTGTTGTCCGTTTCCCTTTTAGCACCAGGGCGGTGTTGTGACTCACATTTCGTTCCTGTTCCATGGAAAAATGGCATTCATCTCATCTGAACTGATTGCACAGCAGGTGTGAGGTTTTGGTCGAAAGTGACTGCCTCTTAGTTTGTGAGTGGGTTGGATTGTTTACACTTTACGGCTGATTATCATCACACTCTGACAGGGGAGTGATGTTATAATCCAGCCTCTTGTTAACACGGCCAAAACACCTTCCTTAGGAAAAAAAGCATAATGGCATGGCAGCAGTTTGATAAAGAAGCTTAATTATCTGTTTTCTCTGTTGTTTGGGATTCTAGGATACATGGCCTACGCCTGCATAAACTAAAACAAGGCATGAATACTTATCAGTCCATCACATAAAAGGACGTTTTATGGATGGAACCCTAGTTGTCTTAGCAGGACATATATGAATATATAAATCTCTACCGCTACCATGTTGAAGAACACTGCTGTCTCAAAGCGTTATTTATGGTTACTTTGTGGCACTAAACAACTGATCTTCCACATGCAGTGTTTAGTTCTTCACATCTTTGAACGTTGGTGAAACAACTTACTTGCTTTTAATAGTCATTTCAGCAATGAAATGAAAAAGATGGCGTTCAACACTATCACTATCCGAAGACAGTGGCGGCATCTTCGATACTTCAAAGATTAGATTAGATTCAACTTTATTGTCATTGTGCAAGGTACATGTACAGAGCCAACGAAATGCAGTTAGCATCTAACCAGAAGTGCATAGATAGCTTATTTACAAGTGGCAGTGTAATAAATAAGGGTATGAGGTTATACAGAAGGTGTAGTAATATGTACATATAAATGAATAAGGGTATATATGTAGTATAAGACTGGTGGATGTTAATTTACATTCTTTCATGCTCTCTTCTTTTGCTTTGATAAACGTATGGGAGTGTATTTGTGCTGCCACTTTTCAAGTAAACATTTGGGTTATATTTCTTGGCTTTTCACTTTAAAAACTTGTGCAGTTGCAAATTGCCTGCACCAGGGGGTGCTGTGAGTCTTTTTGCAGTGAATCGTTGCAAAAGAAACAACGTATTAAAGAATCACACCAGACTTTCATTAAAGAACGTTGTTTATTTGACAGTGGAAGTCAAGGAATAAATAAAATATACACAACAAATTGCTTTAAAAATCGAAACGACTGATATTGCCACTGGCAGTCTAAACATCTCATTTGACAGATACAGTAAAAAGTATTGCATTCTTTAGTGATTTGGATGACAGACCATGGAATTTACATGGACACAAAGTAAAGCTCTAACGGTTGTAACAAACAGTATTCAGCTGTTGTGTCTACTCCGGCCATGTGCAAAACAAAACCTCAGTATATTGCATCACTTAAAAGTGCTCATTAAAAAAGGTGCCCACGTTATTCAGTGAAATGATTAAACCCCCGGTTCAACGTTGAGATGAACTCTGCTCTTCAAGGCAAGCTGAAGAATTCAAAGGTGGGAGACTCTTACTGAGTTGTGTCTTAACATAAACATTCAGAAGACTGCAAGAGTCTCTAGCTTTACTCTTATGTATTTATCCAATGCAGTCACACAGCAGCAGGAGTTGTAGCCACCATCAGAACCACATTTACAAAAGAAATAAAGGTTACAGTGGTTAGACCCATAAAAGTGACCTAGGGAAATGTGTGTACCCTTCACAAAACACATCTGTACCAAAATGCTAGAAAAAAAATGAGAACATTCTAATCCGGAGAATTTAACATCCTTTATCTGCGACTCATACAGCAGAAATAACGCCTGAGCCTGCTACTGTACAAATGATTAGAGACCGAATACAAGACATCAAGAGCAAGATAGTACCGTGTTATAGACATCTGAAACACAACAGTGTTTTGGTGACAACTGGGAAGAGGCAGGGAGATGTTATTGCTCTGTTTCGGTGGAGGGACGGAGACGTATTGCAAGTTAAAACATTTTAGTCAAGAGTTGCCTGTCCTTCTACCTTCAAAGATCTGCATGATGTGCAGTATGTGATTGTGCAGACAGACCCTTCTGTGTCCTGTACCTTATTTGTACAAGGCACTGACCACAAAAAAAAAACTAAAATACAGCAAAAACAAATGAGAAATGCTGCACGAACCACTTGACCACAAGCAGGTTCAGTCTGTGTTGGACAGGCTCAGTCATTTTGTTTCAGAAAACAAGGAGGAGGATGAAGTCAGCAGTCTTGGACACAGTCTGCAGTACCTGCCACAGATGAAGGGCCTGCTGCTCTTTGTCAGGAAGTGGGAGCGTGAGGAAGGCTGTCTCTACCCCCACACCATTCACTCAAACCACACAGCAGGGCTTTGGAAGAACCCGAGATGCGTTGCCCATAAAGTTCTTTCTTCTTATATTCTTGTCCCACTTCCAGCTAACCAGCCACCAATCAAACATCTTGTTTGGGTGAAAATTGGTAGTGATTCCCAGAATTCCCTCAGATTTAATGTCCACGCTAGTATCCTTCATTAGTGAGCCTCTGCTTTTAAAAGTCCGAAATGTTTTGCCATTCATGGCCAAGCATTTTATCAGCAGCTGGGCGAGGTGGTAATAGGGCTCTGCAAGTATGAGAGGCTACTGGGCTGCCCGTGTGGCCCCATAGGGAAGCTGAAGATAAAGGGTGAGCTTGTTGATGGGGAAGACTTGGGGCCTAGAGTGGCTGATGGGCTGGCTGCCTCCACTGAGCATGAAGTAGCCAGCACCTGTGACTCAAACTGTAGCAGCTGACCCATGAAGCTGAAGTTGGGTGAGATGATGCTGCGCCGTTGCTTGACAAACTCAAAAGCCTCGTCCAGGCACACGCGTTTCTTCTTCATCAGGTATGCCAGACAAATTGTGGCTGACCGTGAAATACCTGCTTGACAGTGAACAAGGACACGACCGTTGGAGTCTTTCACAGAGTCTGTGGGGGAAAAAATGGAAAATTTATGTTAAATATAAACTAGGTAGTCTACTGTCTCAACAGAACCTTACCAGACCCTCTATTTTGCTGACAGTCGGAACTGTTGGCCTGAATAATTGTCAAAAAAGAGAAACCAACATTGTCTAATAACTCTGAATGGTATCAATGGTTCAAAAGCAGCCTGACACCTCTAGTGAGAGAACAGTCCTCACACCACCAATACAGCCTGGGGGATGTTTCACACCCTATGCCCCACTGGAACATGCAAACGTTTTCACCTTGTCATTGCTAACAAGATGCTAGTCATTAATGCGGAAGTGAGAAATCAGTGGAAACAAAAGGAGAGAATTATCTTTTGCTTGACTGTGTATCTGACCTTAATTTCAATTTAAAAGTGAGCCTAACATAAATAAAAATAAAAACATTTAAAGGTCTCAAATCTGGTCTATTAAAGCAGTGACACAGGCAAACCTATTCGATTTTTTTAAAACTGAAATCACCATAAAACACATTTAATGACTGAAGGACCAGAGTGCTGCTGAATGGCGGATGAGTCAGACCCCAGTCCCCGAGCTCCACACTCTGATGCAGTCATACATGCTCACATAGCCCCCTCCTTTTCTCAGCATTGGGTTTTAATGCAGATGATATGTGCCGCACTGAAATCAGATCTTGAGGATGCCCCACTCTAACACCGCCCACAGTTTCAGAAATCCCTGCCTGAGGGGGAACCACCCATACTGCAAACCAACCCATCCCTCAGTACAAGCAACAAGAGCAGCTCTTTCCTTCATACCATTTCTACATTTACATTTCCAGCATTTGGCAGGTGCATTTTTCTCCAGAGCGACTTTCATTATTTAAGTTTTATACAACTGAGCAAATGAGGGTTAAGGGCCGGCTCAGGGGCCTGACACTGGCAGCTTGGTGGACCTGGGATCGAACTCACAACCTTCCAATTGGTAGCCCAACACCATAACCTCTAGGCTACCACATGCCCTAAATGTTCCACCCATTTTTAATATATTACTCATCAACAAAGCGCAAATGAATGCACACATAACAGGTGCTTTCGGAATGGAGAAATGGGTGAGCGATTAAAACAGTGGGTGTGACACGAATAACCTAAACTGACTTATGTAATGCAGATGAGTCTGTTAATCACTGCTTGACCTTTAGCCATTCACAAGAACAAGAAAAACAATGAAAAGCAGCAATACTGAGTAAACCCATTTCCAACAATTTACTCAAGTCCAATTTAGTCCTGCCCAGTTGATTTGTACTTGCTCAGTGATTAGAAAAAGCAAGCTCACCTATGAAGTCAATGGCTTCGGTGAACCAGGAGCTGATGTCCTCCTTGTGGTTGTCCTCCACTGGGATGCACTTATACTGGTAAACGCCTTCAAAGTGGTTGGGACAATTTGAAGACACATTCAGCAGGGCAGAGATGCCCATGCCATCCAACATGTCTTTTTTGGATGCATGAAAGGCACTGCCAAGAAACAGGAAGGGAAGGATCTCCACTGGTCCACCCTGTTAGGGGAAAAAATTTCATGTTAAATATTTAGCGTACTTTACCAGTCTATACCATTGCAATTTGCATTTAGATTTATTCACTTTCAGAAAAGAAATTGTGCACAATTTCCTAGAACAGACAGATCTAATGACGGTGTATAATTCAATATCATCAATAAATAGCTGAGCAGAGGAGAATTAATCATCTCCCATCATGGACCCATCATAAGCAGTATTTTCAGTACTAGGACTCAAACTCACAATCTGCTACTGAGCCTGAACCCAAGAATCCTGGCGCAAAAGCACTAGGTGTTTCTCCCTAATAATATTAGCACATTCACTTTGGCCGGAAGCGGAAGCACCCATATTGATTTGAGGTTGCAGACCTGCTTTTAAGCTATAGCCAGGAAATGATGGACGAGTAAAACAGATCTGAGTAAAGATAGCTACCGGCCGGAAAAACAAGAGCTTAATGACACCAATCGATGGACCATTAAGGCTCCATTTTGTAGCCCAGGTTACTGTAGGCCAGCTAATGCGCTGTTGGACATTAAGAGTTTCCCCCAACCACCCCCTCCCCCAACACCACCACAACCCCAACACATACACATACCCCTCCCCCCAGCTTGATGGTGATGAATCTCACCTGGTCGTGTTGTGGAGTTGTGCAGGAGGTGCAGCTTGTCTCAGTGCTGCTCTGAGCCGCAAGCGTCGGCAGAGATTTACTCTTTAAACAGTAGTCTGGATATAGAGAGAAGAATCTGTCGTAGCCTCCTGTAAATAAGATCAAAGTATTACATTAGCCCTTTACATCTAATGTTCTTTGATGACTGCATTCGAAATAAGACCCCAACACGAGCTCTTTTCATTTCATTGACATTATGATGTATTATAATAATATGACATTTCAGAACAAAGACATTTTCACTTCAATACAAATGTCTGCATGCATGTCGTTTTTGTGTGTCGCCGAATCACCCTGATGTGGCTTCATATTTCGACACACTTCTGTAAATGCTTCTTTAACTGAGGGATTTAATAAAGTCATTTCATGTCCCAGGTAGGTGAAATGTAGAAGCATTGGGAACAGGATGTGTGCAGTGTTTGGTGTTTCCACATTGCACGGAGATGTACCAGGCCTTCCAGAGTTAACATTTACCAAACAAAAAGAGAAATGTTTTTTTGTCTGCAATGTCTGCAATTATTATCACCATATAATCACCAGAATTTATGGGTGAGGTGTTTGGGGGAAAAAACACGGAACTGTATTGTAGCCTACTGTTCTTTCAGCCAAAACTATTGGATAATGACATGATAAAAAGCCTAAATGCTGCAGTGTAAAATGCATTCCCTGATGTAGCTTAGAAATATCAGATAGACAGCCAGATAGATAGATGGACAGATAGATAGATAGATAGATAGATAGATAGATAGATAGATAGATAGATAGATAGTTAAACACATAGATGGATGATAGATAGATAGATAGATAGATAGATAGATAGATAGATAGATAGATAGATAGATAGATAGATGGACAGATAGTTAAACACATAGATGGATGATAGATAAATAGATAGATAGACGGATAGACAGAGAGACAGACGGATATATAGATTGATATATAAATGGATATACAGACAGATAGACGGATATATAGACAGACAGACAGACAGACAGACAGACAGATAGATAGAGTAATAGGGTTAATGTATTGATTCTTTCTTACCTTTGAGGAGATAGACCTCTGTGTTAAAGGTGTCCCTTCCCAGTGCGTTAAACACCAGCGCGATGGTGCTGTCCTCTTTGAGAGTGGCCGCATCCGGTGTGCGCTCGTCGTACAGGATGACGGCAGAATACAGGCCTGAGATCAGTCTGCACTTCGCTTCTTCATCCCCAGCCAGGATCTGGTCCAGAGACACGGAGCCCTTCGCTCTCCGGCGCACTATCGTGTTGCAGCGGACGTTCACCGCGCTCCGTATGTGGCAGGCGCTGAACGCCAGGAAGGAGCGACAGTCCAACACCAGGCACCGCGCCGTTCCGTCCTCCTTCAGCAGCCGCTTCAGGACTCCGCACTCCATCTCGCTCAGCTGTTCCATCCTAACCGCGTTGTCGTGCTGGTGATATCGATAGCGTGGACAGATGTCCTTTGTTTATTTCCCCTCTACTCTTTTAGAAATACAATCAGTTAAGGAAAACCCGGGTTTCTTGTTCACAGCCTCCTCTGCTCACTTATCCTCCCGAGAGCATTACTACCACAGGCGGAGAAGCTCTTTCCGTTTTTATGAATGGGCGAGCTCGCTTCCATAAAAGGAGCGCGACGTCACAGTGGCGATGACGTCTTCTACTAGCACCATTCATTAAGCGCGAGCGCCTCTTCATTCATAAAAAGAGACTAGGAAGAAAGAGGCTCTGGCAGCATCGAGCAAAAACGCAAACCTATCAATTTTCCCTAACACTAACCTCATTTTGAGATATTTTTTAATTTGTGTTTTTCAATCAGTCTTGTTTTAATTAGGTAAGTAGAAAGCTTGGCTGGATAAGGTGAAGAAGAGGAAGAAGAAGACAGAATTTTTATTTATCAAAATCAAATGTACAATTAATTTCTTTTCTTTTTCTTTTCTTAGGATTGTAGGTTCAGAGCTCTCTATGGGTAAAGATACGCAGCCCCTGGAGCTGTTGGAAGGCATCGTACAATCAACACGTACATTGATCCATCCATGCATTCAATTCCAAACTCTCCTGAGATTTGGTTTTACAACATAGATTATATTTGGGATTTATCATAGAATGTGCAGGATTGTAGCCTGGTTGGTTTCTGGGACTATAGTGCTTTAATTTCTGAAATTTTTACTCATAAAACCCCTGTAACCAGTAAGAGTCTAATAACCAAACAAAATTAATAAGAATATATCATCCTTTTGATTGGTAATATGATGCAAAACATTTAATTAAAAATACTTTAGGTTTTTGTTAATAAAATAATAATGTATTAAAAAAAATAAACAGGTAGTTTCACTAAACTGATTTTGTCAGGATTTATATATAAAGAAAATTGCTGCCCTTTTGATTTATGCTTCTTTAGTCATTTTATTGACACCCCGTAGAAATGAAGGCTCATTTCCTGCTATAAATGTGGTGCTTTGCTGTTATAGGTGGTGGGAACAGTTTACTTTATTATGACACCACCAAAACTGAAGCACTAAAATATTTTTAGAACCAAAAATGAGGTACTGTCAATAGTCAAGAGACTTTTCGGTCAGTCAGTGATCAAATATTAACCACTATAGTGACATGGTAACACACAATACATCAATTATACAGATAATTAAAAAATCAATTGTGTTAAAAAAAATACATCCTACTTTAATAACAGATTCTGAGATTTTTTTCATTCTTAATTTCACTCCAATAAAAGGATCCAAATCTGAGCTCTTTTTATAGGAGGCATTGAATTTATTTGTCTTGTTTGGTTTTATTTTTAACTCTGTGAACAACACCAATCACTCCATTTTCCACAGCTTTGAATGAAGATGTAGATTATTGCTGCATACTTATTTATCATCAACACTAAAGATAAGAGAAAATGGTTCACAGGTTAATGATTGTTTTTTCTTCTTCTTCTTTTTGAATGCTAACAGACTGACCCTCCACAGCAGGAGCTCTTTAAGTAGACTGAAATGAGAGAAAATCAGTCACTGGTTAGCCACGGTTAAAAGAAAAACAGTGTTTTTTTTAATGCCAAACTCAAATTTACTATTTTCTACGAATGGATCAGAATTCCTTGAAATAACGTGCTTTGCTGCAAAACAAAACATTCCAGCTGTGCCCTAAACTATAACCCACTGTATACCCAACTAGACGACACCTTTGACAAACAATTCTCACGCATTTTTGTTAACGTCCCAAAACAAAGGCATAAAATATAAAACAGGTAATTTAACAAATTTACTCCCTCCTTTGATATCATAATGAAAATCTCTCTCATGATGTTCACTTATACTATTCACTATATTAATCCATTTATTGATTTTGCTCACTTTTATCTCATTATTATTACCCTTCATCTCTTTGTTTATTGTTGTGTATTTAGTCTGTTGCTTTCTTTTGAACTGAAATTTAAATTATTATGTCAAAATTTTACAGGTCAAAGACCTGTGAGTTTATGTAGCTAAAATAATATTAAGGACATAAGGACAGCGTGGTGGTGGATTGGGCAGCACTGCAACCTCACAGCTCAATTATCCCTGGTTTAATCATGAGCTCGGGTTACTGTCTGTGCGGAGTTTTGTCCTTTGTCATTGTGGGTTTCCACCAGGTTCTTCAGTTTCCTCCCAAAAACATGTCAGTAGGTGGCCTGGATATGCCAAATTATCCTTTGGTGTGAATGTGTGTGTACTTGGATCCTGAGCAGGATAAAATACTTACTGCAGATGAACAAATGAAGGAAAAATGGAACTGAAGGCACAGATTGGGCTTTATGTCAGGTGGAAGTCTCTCCTCTCATTGTTGTTCTTGAGGACTCCTTGTGCTCTTGGGAAGCTTCAGCATAGCAAGTTTTTTTGTAGACTTCTCCAGATCTGTGCCTCACCCCAATCTGGACTCTGAGCTCTGCAGGCAACTCCTCTGAGCTCCTGGTTTGATTTTTATGTCTGCTATTGACAGGCATTTCAATTCAATTTAATTCAATTCAGTTCAATTTGAGTTGTATAGTCTTTTTAAATGGAAATTTAAAAGGAAGCAGCTTTACAGAACATAAGTTGTTGTTTTTTTTGTTTGTTTTTTTTTTAACAAAAGTTCAACATTAATATTAGACCTATATTTAAATGTGTTTGTATTTATCCCCAATGAACAAGCCTGAGGTGACTGAGGCGACTGTGGTGAGGAAAAGCTCCCTTAGATGAAAGAGGAAAATACCTTGAGAGAAACCAGACTCAAAAGGGAACCCATCCTCATTTGGCTGACACTGGAGGGTGTGATTATAAATTGTTATAAACACCAGAGAGTGTTGAGGAGGTTGTTGTCCTCAAGACGACATATAGTTGGCATCTTCTCTTTGAATGTCCGAATAGTCATGAAGCTGAATCCATCTGGAGTTGGTACATCTCTTGGTGCATTTGCCTTTCCAAATCATGTTCCCAATCATGTCCAAATCATGATCCCAATCAGTTCAATATGTTGCAGGTAGACTCCAATCGTAGCAAAGTCATTGCAAAGAGTCTGAACACTTATGCCAGTGTATATTCAAAAATCTTTAATATATCTGGGTTTTGCTTTGTCTTTATGGATAATGAGTGTAAATTGATCTGAGGGGGAAAAGTAAAGCATTTTAGCATTAAACTGTAAAAAAAACAACGCTGGGGATTGAATGCTTTCTGAAAACACTGTATATATTTACTATTTTGTGTAGTAAACAATAAGCACAAATAATGGCAACTTTCCTATAATCTAATCAGACAGACAGACAGACAGACAGACAGACAGACAGACAGACAGACAGACAGACAGACAGAGAGAGGTACTTGAGTGAAAAACAGCCTGTCTCTGAGAGTTTGCTCTCTCATTTACAAGACAAATAAACCGAAGCTGATTTCAGGTTTTGTACTGACCAGATGTGATATGAGTAAAGAAGCTGCTATGTGTAACCTGATCCTACTGAACCTGGAACCTGCTGCAGGAAACAGAACTAACTCCACACATTTCTCTGCCTGCTCTGGAAATCAGGATGCCTTCATTTGTCATGAGGAAACAAACAAATCCAAACAAAAAAGGATGGAAAATAAAATGATAAAAGACAAAACAGACTAAATGTCTGAAAACATGAAAAGTTTATTAAAAAAAAATGTAATAAGTTTTAAACATTTCTACAATTATGCTTGATGAATGTCTTGTGACAAGTCCCCTAACACCACAGAGTTACATGTATATTCTGCTGCAGTCTACACCAAGTGCTACTGTTTTCCATTTAAAACATTTATACTGATCCCTAAGAACCTGCCAACATCATTATTAATAGCTTACGAAACAATAAAATGGCATCATTTGAGTGCAATATTAAAGCTGCCAATCAGTAGTGCATGCGTACCTCTGCGTGGATGCTTTTTCTTAGAGTTTTGCACACAGAGCTGCTGTGCTCTGAACTCTCCGGATGTTGAATGGAAAACATTTGCATGATTTAACACAAGCTCATTGACGATTTGCTGCAATTTGCATTGTGTTTTGCCATCACTGGCTGAGAAGAGAGTCAAGAGCTGTGAGCTGTGAGGCGAGACATGGTCATTATTCACCCACAGGAGGTGATAATGTTATTACAAGGACACACCCTGCTGCAGAAAGCTGACAGAGAGAGAGAATGTGGAATACACACATGCTCACACCTCAACAGGCTGCTCATTAACTGACCTTTTATTCTATTATACTGTATGTGTGTGTGTGTGTGTTTGCACATACTGTTATGTGGTAAATAACGAGCCTTTGGGTTGCTTCAGGCTGTAAACCTAAATGCCAGACGTTTAGGGACAACAGGTTATAGCCTGACTGTAGTGGATCAGTCTGGACTTGCTCTGAGGGTAATGCAGCTAACAAACAGGAGAAGATTATAACTTCTAAATCTAATGCGCTTGACCTCTCAACTGGCTTTGTTGAGTTCTTCACAGTCTCAATCAGATTTTGATTCAGTTCTGGAACAGCCAGACGGTGCCAAAAACATGAGGGCGTCTGAGACTTTGCTGGCGATTACTTTACCTGCTCTCTGCTGATTATGACCTTGAAACAGAATAACACTTTTTTTTAAAAAAAAATCTGTTACTTATTTAGTCTAGCAGAAGGGATTATATGTGTTGTGTTGTGTTATTATTGTCGTGAATTGTTAGAGGCAGATTTTACTGAAAGAGCATTACACAACCAAAAACCATAAGACAAGAACCATAAACCAACTAGATCTAATGTAGAAACAGGTAAAGTGTAGGCAAGTCTGTGGAACACACATCAAAACTGACACACAACAACGACAAAAGCTTGACAATGAAACCTATAGAGACCAGGGTTTATGTTGAACAGGTTTAAGGGATCATTGGAGACATGCTGGGACTGCTGAGTGAGATAGATCAGGGTTAGTGTTTTACTCTCAGGACTGGTGTTGTGTTTTTTTTGTTGTTGATGTGTTTTACACTCACAGGCTAATGTCGGTTTCTTACTTTGTATGATGCACTTATCTATAAAGCAGTCATTGCTCCATAGTGTCTTGGTGTCAGTCCACACCAGCAGCAGACTCTGCCGCTTCTGGGTTTCTTCATCATAGTAGAACTTACACAGATTTTCAGAAAAGCAAAGCATCTTCAAGCTCTTTTTTTTTTTTTTACCTCCTAACCAATCAGGTCCTGTTTTGGACAGACGAGCAGAACATAGATGGAGAATGAAATGCTGGTGAAAAGCTGAGACTTCTAGCGAATGAATCTCATGAGGTTCATGACATGTTAAATTGTAAATATTGCATTGCCTCTGTCACTGTGACTGCACACAAGGAGCAGAGTGCTATGATAATTTTGGTGTTAAACAGGTAAAAAAAAACAATTGTGAAATTATCCTTGATAAGGATTATGGCATTTGAATAGAGTGTGATCCAGATGTGCAGTTTATATCCACTCAGTCCTGATGGCTGCCATATTTGCTAGAAATGTAACCCAAGCAAAAATCAGACAGCAAAATAAACACATTTCTATGTTTGGGTTAATTCACTTGATCCACCTCATGAACAGTGCTGAACGTTTCTGCACCAGGACATTGTGACGTGGGTGGAGGTGAAGTTGTCGGCCTAGCCACTAGTGTAGCATTGCAGAACAAACTGAATTATGTATGTGAGCCTTTGAATGTTTCAGAGTGGAAAGGTTTTGGTGTGTGTGTGTCTGTGTGGGTCTGTGTGTGTGAGAACTTAAAGTGCAAAGCTATGCCATGCTGACATGTGTCCTGTCGCCATGGTAGCCAGAGCACACGTGTCGTGCACAAAGCTCTTTTAAGGAACTATATGTGAATCTGAGGTAGCTGTCATAGCAACAGAGGGACTGCACATGGAGAGGTTAGGACCGTTAGAAGTGGCAGTGGATACGTGAGGTTTCCTTGAACCTAATCATTTGACGTCAAACTGTGTGTGTGTGTGCTGCAAGGAAAGTGGCATAGTTCATAAATCTCTGGAATCCTACTAGCCCATCATCCTTCCTTTCTGTCTCTCAGAGTTGATCTGATAAGCAGATAGGGCTTTGGTTTTCAGCTCTGTAGGATGAGTCACTCGATCTACTTCTGTCGTATTCATTAGGGCCGTGTCTCCCAAACGCTGTGCAATCTGTCCATCTCCATCCCCTCCCACCATTTCACCGTGAAGCCGACTCACATTCCCCGGCCTCTATGCACCTATTCTCCTCCTCCTGCACTCTGTAATCCAGAATGAAAGGTCTGACTGTGTCTGCATGCGGGTGAGAAAATGTGTCCAGAGTATTCATGGGTTATGAGGTTACTTGGCCAGTCATTCTCTTGGGAAATGCTGACATGGTTCTCTCTCACAGACCGGTGTTTGTGCAGAACTCTAGCTTAAGGTGGGCCTTAGTTTACTCAGTTTCTTGAGACTGCACAGTTAATCTGCTAGCTGCGTGAGTTGAGTTTTATTGATGATACATCAGAACATGTTTGCTGTGTTTGTTGTTATGATTTACTGCTCTGTGTGACTTCTTTTAATTAGTTAACCAGCCTCTCTTAGGCTTCTCTCAGCTCTCTCTCCTCTGTCCTAACATGGACTGTTAAGCCCTAAGACTGGAGACTTCTTCCGTAACTGTTAAACGAATATCAACTTACAGAAAACAATTATACAATAACATGTATAATTGAAAAACACCATTTTTCAACACTTAAAAAAGCCATATATATATATATATATATATATCTATATCTATATATATATATATATATATATATATATATATATATATATATATATCTATATCTATATATATATATATATATATATATATATATATATATATATATATATATATATATATATATATATATTTCTAGGATATATATATATATATTTCTAGGATATATATATATATATATATATATATATATATATATATATATATATATATATATATTTCTAGGATATATGAGAAATTAAATGAAATAAGAAATGAATTGACGACAAGCACAACTACACTCAGTAACAATACCTCTTCATTTCCTCTTCATTTTGGTCGTGTCATTGAGAACCCTACAACAAAAAGAAGAAACTCAAAATTCATGTGAATAAAATTGTTTTATTAGTTCCTTTTTTTTTTTTTTTTTTAAGAAAAAGGACTTGTCACAACTTTGTATGTTACACATAAACACTATAATAATTGATACATTTATAAACCTAAAATGTACATCCTGATTTTATTTTTTTTTAAGTTGTTTTGTGATAAGCTGATGTTGAGCTTTATCCTAAATAATACAGAAGACAAAATTTTGCCATCACATATCAAAAATATGTGACCAGGAACTGTGACGGAACAAAGATCTGTACAGTTGATGGAGATGTTTAGCAGGTAATTGCTCGCCTGGTCTTGTTAGCTATTTAATGTTTAGAACAGATATTACAAGATGGAAGGATAAGGGCAACGAGATTGAATGTGAGGTGAGTCTTACTCTGTGAGTATGATGCACAGAAATGTCAGAATTAACACTCCCTATTTGCCCACGTGTTTGTTCTTGACCGTGTTTTGCTTCCTGATGATTAGTATGTCAGTCATGCAGTTCTAAGGAGAGTCATTGATTCCTCTTTGGAGTTGGCTTTGAACAATAAGCCTCAATCCAACATGCTTCATTTACAACACGTGACTCATCTACTTCTTTCGAAATGATGATCTCGAGCTCATCGGTAAAAAAGCGGTTAAGCCAAAAAATCTTTTTAATGCTCTCTGTAGCATTACTGGTGCTCAAAGTATAACATAATTAATAATAAATGGTTTACATTATACAGAATTAATAATAAAGCAATATTCAGAAGCTTCTCATGTTTCTTGTAAGAATGTCTGGATATATGAAGGAGAATTATACTTAACAGTAAACGTGTGGGATATTGTGTGGAAATCTTACTCAATTAAAATGAGTGAAAGTACAGAGCTTGATTAAATGATATATATAATTATAATTACTTATGAATAGATCATTTCATTTCTTTACTTTAATGCAAGGAATGTGGTTCTTCCTCGCATTCGCCTGATGCTCTAGGACCTTTACTCTCTTTACCACTATAGTCTATATAGTTCTATATAGTCTACTATAGTTCCAAACATTTTGTCTTTTTTTTTTAAGTGCAAAGTGACATTTTGTCCAGTAGTAGCTGAGATATCTAACTGAGCATGCTAGACATTCGAGAGTGTAGTTGTTGAGTAATCAGCCTGAATAACATTGTACAGTTACAAGCCTTTCTGAAATCATTACAAGGCGATGGCAAGAACATTCTCTTGTTTTTGCTATAGACATTTAGCTTTGAGATCAAAAGCTGAATATGAGTATGAATATGATAGATCAAAATTTCAGCCAGTGAGACTGATTAAAATATGAATTTCCCAGAAAATATCTATTCTTATCTTTGTGTTTTGGATGTGAAGATTGCATTTATTGTTAAAAATTATGAACCCACATGGGGACCAGAGAGCTGTCTATGGGAGACAAGCAAGTCATTCTGAACCTGAGAACAGAGTCAAAATCAATCAGAGGCTCTGCACAAACAGCCAATACAACAATTTGGAATGACCTGAAGAAGAAAGAAAGAAAGCACTCATGTACTGAGCAACAGACATTGAATAGATCAGCCAAGGAAAACTGCAGGTGATGACAGAAATATTGTGAAAGCTGTGAAGGAAAATCTCCAAACAGCAGTCAGTGACATCAACAATAAGCTCCACAGGATGAAGTGAAGGTCTTACAGTCCACCATGCAATACCAGAAGGACAGAATGGAATTCACCAAAAAATACAGCGATGAGCCACCAAACCTCATTTTTTCTAACCATCATATTCCTCTAGGAATGTGACGGAAAGGCCAAAGTATGGAGAAAGAAAGGATCTGCTCATGATCCAAAATATATATACAGTATGAGGTCATCAGTCGTGACATCATCTTTCAGGATCATTTCAGAAATCCACAGAAACATTCTGTCTGACTATTCACAGAAAATACTCCAATACATCTAATCTAATTTGGAGGAACTTCATCATGCAGCATAACAAATATCCAAAATACACTGTTAATAAAATAAAGGACTTTAACAGAGGAAAAAAATGGAAGGTTTTAGACTGACCAAGTCAATTACTAGACCTTAACCCAAGTGAGCAGCATTTCACCTTGTGAAGAGGAGACAAAAGGGAGAAACCCATCAAAACAAACAACATCTGAAAGAAGCTGCAATAGAAACTTGTAAAAGCATCACAATAGACGAATGCAACAGTTTGGTGATGTCATTGCTGATTTGATGCAGTTATTGGAAGCGAGAGGTATGCAATCAAATATTAAGTGTTATTTACTGTAAGACTATATGTCCCTATATTTTTACTCACCTTAAAATTAGATGCTCTGCCACCAAAGGTGCCATATTCTATATTGTTTTACTGATCCAGATGGTATGGAAATTAATGCTGAGATTCTGATTGACTGGCTCATATTCATCTTTGGACCTTAAACCCAAATGTCTTCAGTGTCTACCAGAGGGGACAATACATACTAATTATTCACTAATGATAAAGGTCTGAAGGTCAGCACATTGGAACAGTGTTGTCTTCTCACAGCTCCAGGGTTCGATCCTGAGCTCAGGTTACTATCTGTGGAGCTGCACATATTCTTCCTGTTTCTGTGTGGATTTATTCCAGTTCCATAAAGATGTCAGTAGGTGGGTTTGTTATTGTTGGCTCCTGCAACTTGCACTGATTGTTACTCTGGATGACTTAAGAAATATTAAATGATGATGCAGGACAAATAAGAATTATTTCCATAATGTATACAATAGACAAGCTTTGCATTGAGGATTTGTCACTGCTGTAATGTGACTAACGCAAAACAGAATGTGTGGTTTTGGTCATGTTCTGCCTTTTGTGACACAGCCGCAGTACAGGCGTGTACAGGGCGTTTTTATCTGGTATGCAAAGCACCATTTTTACGCCACTACGCTGTGGTTTTCTCAGAATTCTGGTCTGCAATCAATCCTACATCATTCTCTCACTTACTCTAGGTCATATGATCCCATGTACACACACACACACACACACACACACACACAAGCTTCTGTGCATGTGAAAGTCACATCCGGCTCATTCAAAACACCCTGCTTTGTGTAAGCAAATCACAGGAGGCAAATGAAGGATGGAGGTCAGGGCATGACTGAAACTTCAAACTGATTATTCTGTGTATATAATATTCCTGCACGTGCAGTCGTTATTGCCAACTGTAGCTCTGTGGATGAGCGAGAATCACATGAGTCCATCAACCGACTGGTGAGACACAGACAGTCTGCTAAAGAACCCAAGACATGTGACAGGATTACAAAGGACAAAGGACATGCAGAGGATTTAATATCAAATGACACGTGAGTGCTGATGACCTCGGATACAGGAAACGGAGTAGATTTGTGACACACAGCTCTGAGTTTTAATTCAGCACAACGCCTCACAGTCACAAGAACTAAAAAGGAAAATGTGAGCTAAATAAACATTCCTGTCTATGGTTCCATTAGTACTAAGAAAATGTTGTAGGAATATTTAGAAATGTTACAAAAGAACGTTTTTTAAATTTTTTGCTTCACAAAACACTGCATATTAAACAAAAACTAGCAAATTAGCATGCAACATTTTAGGACTGTTCACACTCTGACATTTAAATATGTAGAAATAGTGTACATATGTTTAGAAATGATACATAAAACAAGGACTTTTAGAAAGTTTGACATATTTCATATTGCATGAGTTTAAATGATCCAGACTGTTTGGCAACCCAGTTAACAGAGCACACAGGCCACACATTCAGTACTGTATTTAATTAATGTGTTCCGATGTAATGTTATACAAATAACTTTTATGAAATTTTCTTAAATTATGCCATGTAATAAGGAGGATTCTTGTAATGTAAAAAATAAAGAGCAACGTCTTTAGCATAAAGCTATAAGAAAACAGGGTCATGTGTAGGGTTGCCAGATTGATAAATATGTGGTATTGCTTGTCTTTTTGGCTGTAAACAAACAAAAAAAAACTATAATGTAGTTAGGGATTACCTGAATATCATCTGAGGGAATTGTAAACCTTTATTTCTATTAGAAATGTCTATCCAACCTACAAACCCTGACCCTTTTCAATATTGGAGGACTGCAGCTGCTTTCCTCAACCTCCCCCGCCTTTACTTTAATCTCCTGGGTAAACCGATTAAAGCAGCCCGAGCCTGCAAGAAGGGATTAAGTGTGAAACTCCATTCATCATTGCTGGTCGCTCGGTTTCATCTCAGTTAGCTCACTTTATTGATTGCATGAATAAACATCCACTAAATACCACCTAATCCACACTATCTCACACTGACCACATAGGAACATTTACAAGTGACGAGCTCTCACAATGAAACACCTTTTAACACAGATAAATGGACAGAAAGACAGACAAACATACAACTAGATAGGTAGATGGAGAGATAGACAGACAAAGAGACACAGCAGTCTGACTGACATGCAGACAGATTGATTAGAACTGTAGACTGGGCAGATTGCTAGATATATAGATATGTACGTATACGGATAGAATGATAGACAGCCAGAAGTACAGATGGAAAGATATATGTGAGGATTTGACTGACAGACAAACAGAAAGCAGACTCCCAGATAGATGGATGCAAAACTAGACATACGGATGTACATCTCTGAACATAGTATAGACTGACAGAACATGTTTGACAGACATATACATATTTGGTGAAAAAACAGAGAGAGGTACAGCTCGGCCTGATAGACGTTGAGCTAGACATGCACACAAACAAAACGAAAGCAGAATGTTATAGTCAGTCAGACAGACAGACAGACAGACTGATGATGTATGTCTTTGACAGAGTAAGAAAGAGAGGAAGATGTAGATGGGTAGACATACAAATAGACTAGTAGACTAGTAAACATATAGACATACAGATTAAAGTGATCCCATACAGTGCCTTCTACAGGCAGTGAAACAAGATGACTGTTGCAACTAAAGTTGCATCAGTCGACTAAAGTTTTCATCTTTGCACCAACTCACAGATTTGTTTTCAGCTTCATTCACTAATTAGCAGCCAAGCCTCAATCCAGTCATATGACTCAGTGGATCAGAGCAATCCTCAAGCTTTCGGTCTCAGTTTTCACCTCAAAACAGAAGGGTTTCTGAGGGAAGAGTGAGGTGTGATTACAGTCAATGTGTGTATAACAGCTTCACTCTTTCACTCTCAGGTACTGCGTGCTGAAGTGTCTTCGTCTCATCTTATTTTAATGTATTTTTGTTGCATGTGGTTAGGACAGCGGCTTCACCATCTGGCTTGAGCATCTGGGTCCTTACTGCAGACACACACACACACTGAGTTTCTTGCCGAGGTTATAACAATGGCTTAGAGTAGAACTATGTACAGTATCCCCTTTACTCCAAATATAACTGTGTTTGGTGTCAAAAGTTCACTACAGGGCATTTTGTGTAAATATCTGCATCAAATCATGAATCAGTATAAAGTTAAATCAGTATAAAGTGATGTTACATGTGATTTAGAACACAGTGTGTCTTCTAGTCAACTATATACAGCATTTATATATAAAGCATTTATCTACATATGGAAAAAGCTATAGAAAATCAATAGCTTCTAACCAAATCAGATCAGATTTGAGATGTTGATGTGAGGTATTCTATCACATTACAGATCTAAATTCATCAGTTTGAGCTCTCATCATAAGCTGAATGAGAATCAGTTTTACAGACAGATTTGAATCCTGTACAAATTTCCCAGAGTCATCACTTCTTCCACGGATGTCTGCTTGTTGTCCACTTAGGACAAAAGTGATTATGACCGGTGATATTAAGATGGCAAGAAGAAGATCCTTCATTTCCTTTTCAAGCTCTTCTTGGCTCACAGGAGGTGACAAAGGCCAGACACAGGAAGACTCCCATCTCTGTGAGTGAAAGGAGGAAGCAGACTTAAAAGAGAAGAGCCCTGGCACCCGGTTTGCTCTACACCTTTCCTCCCCCTCCCTTATCCCTCTTTCTCTCTTTCTCTCAGTGTTATCGTCTCGCACTTTCACCAGAGGTGATGATGAGGAAGTAGAACATTCTAGCTATTTTTTGGAGCAGATATTCGTCCGGATACATAAAGATTCCTTTACCTGGAATGTAACTGTAATGAAAACTGGCCTATGGCTGTTTGGTCACCTCAAATCTCACTTCTCAGCCAGCATCCATCCATCTCAGCTGTAGAAACTAAGAGAATATATCAAAATTTATTTACAGTTTTTAAGGTAAAATGTATATAGTAAATTTACAATATAATAATGAAGTAAAGCTTGGTATTATAAAGAAAATAAGGAGTTACTTTTGTCAATCCAAAGCTGATTATTCTCTAATAATATCCCCCATATATACCACATAGAACAATGTGTTTAATTTATTTTACAATGCAACAATTTGCCAACGATTATGTACTTTTCTTCATTAAAGAATGACACAGGTTGTCTTTTTTCTCTCACTCGATAATAAGACAACAAAAAATTTTATCATTGCAGCTTGTCATGTTAGCAAGAAACCACGAAACATCAACTCCTCTGTCCAGAAAACATGAACTTAAAGGTACAGCTTTACCTCTAAATATGCTGACACTGGAGATTTGTTCTATAAATAATCTCCTCACAGAAATCTTCAGCATTATTACATACACAACACAAGGAGCTGCGCTACTGACAGAAATGCTGTTACAGAGAATGAATTAACATCTTGTGACCAATCAAATTCAAAAACACTGCAGCGTTATAATACTCATTAAACAACTGGACGGAAGCATGGGATGATGTAAGCAATGCAATAACAGCATTATTGTTAAAACATTGTTGTTATGCATGTTCATGCATCATACAAAGTAAATAGTGTTAATGAAACATGGTACATGGATATTCTACTTCACTCAGAATTTTGTCTGTCAGGTCAATGTTAAGTCTGGACACTATTTCCCAGGAAACATCACAGACTACAGATGTGGCTGCCATGGACTTCAATCCCCAACACACACACACACACACACAAACACACACACACAATTTTTTTACTCACATTTACTGAGCTTCTGACTGAACACACCTGAGAGCACAATCAGCCTCACCACCCTACAGACTCTTTCAGACACAAGCACTTTGAGCTGCATATACTCTGTGCGTTCCTACCAGTCGTTACCAAGCCTTCGTAGTTTGTCATTCTTGCCTTACCTAGTTTTGTTATTTGCTGATCACCTGACCATTGCCTGCTGTGAGTATATCTATTCATTTGGATGTGTGTTTATAAAAAACTGTGTGTATATTGTATTTATTTAAACTGCCAAACATGCACCAGTATCACCAGTAGGCATCAGTATAAGTATCTCTCCCTGACCTGTCTGTCTTTCCCTTTCATAAACAAAAGTAAATATCAGTCTTTTTGTTCATTGAGTATTTACACTGTAATAACACCATGTCAGGTGAAAAGATCCTGAATACAGATTTTCGTAATAGTTTACTCAATAAAATGATGATAAATCAAATACAAGATTTGTACGCCTCATTAATATAATTTTTACACAACTTTCAAGCATTTCATTATAGAAAGAAGAAACATTATCTGCTAAAAGATATAGATAATGAGATGATCTCACACTTGCGGTCTTTTCTCAGCATTATTAAAAATTTTGGATTTTCTTTTTTATTTAAAACTTAAAAATAAAGAGAAGTTGTTTACATTTTTATGAAATGTTTAATATTTTGAATATTGAATATGCTATTTTCTGTTTCCTATTAAAATATATGCATAAGCAATTGTGTCATAGTGCTTTGTACAAAAGGGGTATGTTCGGACAACATTTGATGGATTTGATCTCAAATGGATTATAAGTCTTACACAAACTTGTGGAGTCCATGTTAGATCATCAAGAAAAAATGGAACAAAAAATTGATCTATCCATTGATATATGTAAATGTTCTAAAGATTTCAAAATTGACCCAAGTATATATTTTACGGTTTGCTGTTTCTGAACTTGACTGCATTGCATTCTCTCTGTATATAATTTCTCTCTAATCTAATATGACTCAAGCGCCTAATCTAATTTTGCGCCTGATGAATTTCTCCTGGTTGGACAGTTTGAGTTGAATTTTACTCACAGTGCCATGTTGTAACCTTGTGGTTAGTTGAGGGTTTGATGTGATGAAAGATCAAGGACATACAGAGAGAAGTGAGGAAACTAAGAGAAGGACACAAGGCTGAGGATCAGGGGGAAGTGGTGGATCACAGGGAGGCAGATGTTCTGTCTGGACTTCCTCTCATGAGTCTGTCACGTAGGTGACGTGTGTTCTGCGAGGCATTGCTTTCATCTGGGTGCCGCACACGGCTCTTATTTGCGTTGGCTAATTTTTACAGGAAGCCAAAAAAAAACAAAAACAAACAAAAGCAGGAGTAGTGCAACCTTTGCCTTTCTCTCCTCTGGCTTTCTGAGAACATGGTCTGAATTTGGACAGGCTCCAGGAGATCATTCAGCCACTGAGCTGATATGTGGCATTGCCTAAGAGCTCATCTTCCTGCCAGGACAGCCTTGAGTGTACAACAGCACTCTGACTCTCACACTGACAAGGATTTAACCCTTACTGGGCTTTACAGCACAACCTAAAAACATTCAAGTTCCCCTGAATGTCATTTTAAACCATTTAAAACTATATAGACAGATTAATAACTTGCTTAATGCATGTTTTGATGCCCCCAAATGTTTAAATGGCTGAAGAACCGCCAAGTTAGCATTAGCTTAAAACTAGTGTAAAAGAAGCATGTGTTTTAACTCCAGTAATGAGCACCATATTTAAGAAGCCATATATTTCCCCCCTGCTTGTTTGTGAGAGGGGAAAGCAAGTGAGTTATTCATGTCTCCTGAGGGACAGGGACAAGAGGGATATAAAGAACTTTTAGCCATGCCATGGCCTCAGAGAGCACCTGAGCTTCATGATACAGTCAGTGATGTAGGGGGAGGGGGTAGCTAATCGAGAGGGGGCAGGAAGGCCTCACAGCGTCCTTGATTGGCACTCAGGCTCAGGAAGTGATAAGGAGCTAAAGTAAACACGTCGGGACATGCCGGTGGGAAGGAACTGTTCACAAAACATGTCACGGCCACCTTATGAGCAGCGCAGGAGAGGAAAAGCCCATGAGCTATTTACTCCAACACAGTCAAACACCCCCACCACATGTTATCCACCCCTCCCTCACAAGCCTTTAATTACCACCATTACAGCAGTACTCATTCGGCTACAGGCCAAGCTGCTCTGATTAGCCACAAAAACCTCAACAGAACTGAATGAAGTGCCTCCTGCAACATTACAGTCAGGTACAAAATTTTAAAATGCCTTAGTACAAAGTGAAGATAATAAGTTGTTGCAGTGACTAATAAGATATTAATAGTGAAAGAATGGTGATATTACATGGGAAGATAAAATGAATGACTTTGAAGTTGCGCAACACAGCATAATAAAAAAGATGTGGGGCAAACTATTACACACACACACACACACACACACACACATATAGATACACAGCCTGTTATATATGTACAATATGTCTTCTATTTAAGACCCAGACAGCTGCATTTGTAAGTTCTCTCCTTTGTACTCATGCTCTTTTTCCTCTGCTTGTAGTTCTGTCATCTGTCCTTTTGTGTTATTTGTACTTTGTAGACGACGTGTGCTCATTGTATCTACTTGTACTTTCTCCTAAAAATAAACGATTATATAATCCACCTTATAACATTCATATCAATAAGGAGGAGGGGTTTCGCTCTGTTTAATCACCTGACCACATTGTAGGTTATGACTGCGATCACAACCTCCTATCTCTCTGTTGTAACAGTTCAAGCTCCTGTGGTCATTTCTGTAACCAAGGTTAGTCTATTGATGATGATTATGAAATAGTCTTACAATGTTCAAACTGACATCTTCACAAGCTTTTATTTTCACTTTTTCAGAATAAATCATGGGTTTTGTTTACACAATAATAATTTAGCAACATTACATATCATAGCCAGCTAGCATAAGGCAAGCAAAACTGTTCTGATAATGGCCTGTTAAGTAGTTACCTTCACTTATGTAGCTTGTCCAGGAGTGAATTTTGATGTTACTAGCCAGAAAATTTGCTAAAAAGCTAGCAATTGTTTGTTTGACAAATACATTGTGCATTGGTGAAGTGGCCTACTCCTCAAGCACACTATCAAGTATATCATTAATTATCAGTTATATTAGATGTTATTTCTAAACTACATCCAGTATGTTTCCATGTGGAACCAAACAGGCCTTCATTAGACCTAGTTATACTACACACTACACACCACCCAGTTTAGCAATGCCGTATTTTGCCTGTTTCCATCTCCCACAAGGACCAGGGATTGGACTTTGGGACTTTGCTAAGGACTTTGCTGGGACTTTGCTAAGAAAACGTAGCTTGGTGTTATTGATTGTTATTGATATTGGTTGTTTTAACGGACCATGATTATGATAAAACATTGGTAACATACATTAAGTAAAAAAGATGAAAAAAAAAAGTAAATAAATAATATATATATTTATTATATATTTATTTTTAAAATATCTATTTTCTAATATACAAATTTTAAGCCAAATTTTAAATATAAATAATTAAGAAAGAAATAAGAAAATAGAAAGGACTGTTACATTGTTCATTTATTCTTTGTTGTTATGGAACAAATATTGTATACAGAGAATAGTAATGATAATAATCATTCGTCAACATTTAATAAAGAGTAAATATTTTCATAATCCAAACCAAACAATTGAATTAACAATGAATTTCTTTGTACTAGTATGTATTTAAATTACTAGGTACATTCACAGCACAACTGATCTACATTTAGCCCTGCACAAAAAGCTCCATAAAAGGCAAAGCTCTCAAACAGCTGAAAACAACAAAATGATGACTAAACAGTGTAAACAAATCTTCTAAGTAACAGTATGCACTAAATTTTTTATTAATTCTGCTTAAATATTGCCTTACATAGACACACACTAATGCTTTCACCTTTGTCGGGGTGCATTTACATTTGACTAAATAGATTTGTATAATTTAATATTGATTTCATTCATTTATTTTTTAGATGTTTCACGAAATGTAACTCATCACCAACGATACGATCTGAAGCTGATCACTCCAGGTTCAAGTTACTGAGTCTCTTTATATGTAAATATGAACAGGAGCATTACAATAAAGAACAATTTTCACAACTAACTGGATTTTCATGAACATTGAACAATAATCTTGTGTAAATCCTCCTGTTAACAGTTTATACATAAATTCCTTCATATATAGTTTGATAAATAAAACCCAGTGTTCATACATTACAATAAACAATACTCTTTATTTATTTAAACCAGTGTTATTTGCTAGTAGAACAGGCTACTGATATAAAAGTACACCGTGTAATAGTCTAATATCAGCTAGCTAACAAACAAGGTCCTTGCAGTTAAACAGAGATATTGTCATACGTTCAGGTCTCAACCTGATGAATCTGCAATATGCCGAGAATCAAGGCCACAACAACAAATCTTTTGTTGGGACTCATGAAAATCCGATTTCCTGCATTTCCTTGCTTTAGAGTCAGCACAGAGGCCAGGGCATTCTGTAAGCATGTACATGGATAGTTCTATTCCACACAGATGACATGTAGCTCATCAGCATTTTCACGATAAGAGTGTGGCAGTGACTGTACAGCTCTGGATTATTCCTGTAACATGGGATTTCACTGGGACAGGAGGAAGATCAGGCACTTTTTTGCTAGCCTTAGGAAAAGAACTCAGGAATATTTCAGGTGCTGAGGTGGCTGTCAGCCCACTGTATAATAGGATTAGAGCGCAATAAGACGATAGAGTAACCCAGCTACTCACTCAGGCTTAATCCACCTGAGGTTATGATAACATAAAATATAAATAGAAAATGTGCAAAGCTGTAATATAAGCAGCAGAACTTCACTTCTGACTAATGTTTGCAGTAATACAGCAGTGATACTGAAGCTGTACATCTTCTCATTCATGCAATAATCTAGTCAGCCAATCGTTTGTGGCAACAGTGTAATGAATAAAATCCTGCAAAAGTCCAGCAGCTTTGGGTGATGTTAATATCAACCAACAGAAATAGGACAAATCTTGACCGTAGCATGATTGTTGGTGGCAGATGTGCTGGTTTTAATATTTTTGCTGATCTCCTGGCATTCCTGGTATTAGTCTCTAGAGTTTACTAAGAATGGTGCAATAAAGGAAAAACATACAGCGAACAGTGGTTCTGTGGTTGGAATTGCCTTGGTGATGAGAGAGATCAGACTGGATCAAGCTGATAGAAAGACAGAAAAGCATCACAGAATGCACAACAGATTAAACCCTGAGGTGGATGAGCTTACACAGCAGAACATAACAGAAGAACCAAAGGTTGAAATGCAGTGTGAAAACTAGAAAAATCTTGATTTCTGCAGAGGAACACAGATGATAAAGTCAGATTTTGGCAACAACAACATGAATCCATGGATTCAATCTTCCTAGTGTAAATAGTCCAAGATGGTGGAGGTGGTGTAATGCTGTGTAGAATGCTTGGCATGCTTTATACTGTTAATACCAAGCAATCATTTCTTAAACGCTGCAGACTATTCAAGTATTGTTGATGAACATGTGCATAAATTTACCTGCATGACATTGGGCCATAATATCAGCAACAGCATCAAACAACAAAGCAACATTTGAGTAGCAGATACAGTATATTTGGTGTATGTAATGTCCACAAGAGACAAACTACAAATGACACAAACAACTTGTCACTTGGTAGTGTTAATGTTATGTTCAAAGAAGCAGTTCTGATGAGGCATAAACAGACATAACCCTACAACGGTGCTCACTTGTGACAGAGGTGTTTCCATGATGTCACACGCGAGGCAATTTATAACCAGTAATTTTGATAGAATCAGATTTTGGATGAATCTGAACATGGAGACACTTTAGCTGGTGTGTGAATCATTACAGAAGTCCAAGATAAGTAAAAGTTTCTTAGCTGGTCTTCAATAAAAAGTGGTTGTTGATTGCAGGGACAGGCTCAAGACCTGATGGCTCCTGTGATAAGAAATGATCACAATTACACAGACTGTCCGTGGACCTAGTGAGTAATGAACTGGGCTTTCTGAAAGGACTGGCTGTCCATGGAGACAATCTGCTCAGAATTAGCTTGGAATTAAGTCAGGGAGAGAGAAAATGACTCATGACAAATCCTATTTGTTATTAACTCACCTATATCTAGCTTAGTTCTCAGTATACCTACATTTAATAATCACCTATGGCAGAGACGTCATCCATACAGTATCTGTGCCATTCGATTAGCTCTCATGATTTAGTACAAATACATATTTGGCATCTCTAGTTCTCTCCACAACAACACAGACTAAGGTTGGTTTTTTTGACACAGGCATTTATTCTTTTTGCACGTATTGGTTCACACTGTGAGAACTATATGTAAAAGAAAGCAATACAAAATGCATTATACTGTATGTAAAATGCTGCTGAGTGGTATTATGAGCAACTTCGTTTACATTTACAAACAAAATACCTAGGTGGCTTGTTATGAAATGAGGACCTTGAATCTTTTAAAATCTCCTGTAAGTCCACAGTTCTTTTGGCCTTAAACATGGACAGTCACAAGCTTGAGTGAAACATAGCAGAGCCTTGTAAGGTGTCTGATCGTGAGCAGTCTGATGGGCGACCCATTAATGGGTCACTTCCAAACATAATTATGCGTTCTCGCATATAATATTTTTTTAACTTAAAATTTGATTTAAATTATATCTCATTTCAATATTAACTTAAACTCTCTCAGTACAGAAAAATATGAGTCATCTCATTAAGAATGAAATATTTCTGCAACAGCATTTACGGTATCTGAAGTTTATCTCTTTAGTGTTGTGCTAATAAGGGAAGTTGATCTTTGGGATTTGATTTCCACCTCCGCCCTGCAATTGTCTATAATGTGTGAGTGTGTGCATTTGTGCCCTGTAATGGGTTAGCACCCTGTCCAGGGTGTCCCCTGCCTTTTGCCCTGAGTCTCCCCATTACCCTGTGTAGGAAAAGCAGCACAGAAAATGGCTGGATGGATAAACCCATTCTAGACATGACAAAACTTTATTTATTTATCTTATTTTTCACTTGACAAAATGTATTTACAAACGTATTGACACTTTTAAGTTCATTTTTAAATATTAAATAGAATTTTATTGATCAGAGACATGGATGCACTTATGGATAAAGAATTTAATCATGTGCATTAATATAAAACTGTGATTTGCAACAGCACTACTGTCAGAGCTGCTGTTATAACATTTATTAAAACCATCTGACCAATTCCATTTATAGCATTTAGCTGACACCCTTCGGCAATTTTATCATACAAGTGAAGCAGTGGCAGCTTGGTGGCACTGGGATTTAAGCCCACAGTCTTCTGATCAGTAGCCCAACAGCTTAACCACTGAGCAACCGCCTCCTTTATTACAGAGGAGGATTCAACAGCACTGGGTTTTAGGTCTATATTGCGTATGGTGGGTTGTAGCGGGCAACAGTAGTTGACTTATTTACATCTTGAAAGAGATATAAAAAAAACATTTAAAACAAGGCAGTTTGTGCAAATTAGAAAGCTGAATGGAAAAGCCTGAAATCACTTGACACCAAACAGATTTAAAGCTGAGCAACTCTGTAACAATTATAGGTTTAATTATTCCTTTAAGATTTATGTCAAATAAAACTGATTAAACATTGCATCATGATTAGCACTGAAGTAGTTTTTAAAACTACTGCCCTTACAGTGTTTGTAGTGTATTGGAGGACTCGACCTACACACTCCACTAATGAAAGACTTCCTGCTGATACTTCACTGAAGAATTAGAGCAGCCTTTGCACTGAATATTCAACTTACATTGCGGCATTTGCATGGACTTTGGTTTTTCTAAGCCCTAATGCTCCACTTTATCACACGCCTTTGGCTCCATGTAATGGAATGTGACATTAAGACTGGAGGGGAAGGAAGAAACCAAATTAGTCTTCCTGCTCACACACAGGCAGTGAAAAATGTGTTATTCACATCCTTAATTGATTTAATATGCATGTTGGGGGCCACTGTGCAAACCAAAGAGTAGGAACAAGGCAATAACCAAAAGCTTGTTTTAAAAGCTTTAGAATTAAAGCCATCAAGATCTGACAGGAAATGTGTGTTATTGTTTATGTTTAATACTAGAGCTAAAGAGGAGTGTTACCAATATATTTCATGTGACCTCTAGAAATTATCCATTGTTTTTAGACTAGCCAGGTAGTGTTAGCTCATTCTTTCCACATGAAATATTTATATATAAATAGTAGTTGAGGCATGGTGGTGCGGGATGTACTATTGCTGGCTCACAGCTCTTTGGTTCGATCCTGAGCTCGGGTTACTCTCTGTGTAGAATATTCCATGCTCTCTTTATGTTTTGTTTTCCTTTCTTTTGAAAATACGGATTCATCTCAATTCCTGTCGAGTAATGCATATAAAGTAAATTCTTCCTAAATTAAATTTTTGGAAGCTAGAATCCCTTTATTATCTCTTGCGTAGATTTCTAAACTGATAATATATATTATCAGTTTACATATATTATTTTATATAAACTGATAATATATATTTATTATATAAAATAATATATTATTTATATTATTTTATATAAATTTTATATAATTAAAAAAAATAACTTAGGCTCCACTATATTCATGATGACCAGCAGTCAATTGTGTGTTTCACAGATGTTCCATCTGTGGTTTTCAGACATCCTTAATTAAGGTTAATTAATGGTTTTTCGGTTCCTAAGGACCCAAACTTTCTACATGCAAACCTTTTGCATGCTCCCTGAGAGAGAAACTGAAGAATCAGTCAAGATATAAGTAAATTCACTTGTTTTGGAATCGTCTTAATGGCGATATTCATCCACACAAACATAATTTTCATCCTAAAATATCATATAATATAAAAGTATCATAAAGCAGTTCCATAAACATTTCTGTTCTATATTTGTGTGAGACTGAGCACCATTCAGGAGTGCTGTGTTAGATGGTTTTATGGTATAGGCACCACACAGGAGTTCATTTCAGTGTTTGATAATGGAATTTACTGAACCCCCGGGACATGATACTCTCCCTTGCTTCCTGGCTGGATGAGTCCTCCACTCCACTGAGATGGACTTCATTTACTAAGTGCTACATCTACTCACCAGAGCAGGTAAATAAAGCTGACATGTAATGGCATTGACCCTTTCAGGCGAGTAGCGGAAGAATGAATGGTGCTCTGTATGTAAGACTGAGACCAGAAACATCTATGTGCACAATGGAGCTTTTCCACCACTGCACAAGTCACAAGACATTGACTAAATGATAAATGATTATCTCAAAATAACATAATGAAATCCAGGCTAAAAAAAAGCACTGGTGGTTTAATTTAACTATGAGTATATGTTATCTCCTGCACGGCTTTGTAGGAAACCTCAAAGGTCCTGTGTAGAATCCTAAATTAGAAAGGTTCAAAGCAAAACATACAGTTTATTTCATGGTAAAATGTAACATATTTCTATCACATGCCCCCAAAATGGTCTCAGATATTCAGGGTTTTTAGTTCGATCCTGAGCCTCACTTGCTGTCTGTATAGAGTTTTACAGAGTGTCCCTGTGTTTGTGTAAGTTTTTTTCTGGGCTCACTAGTTTCCTCCCACTTCTGGTAGATGTATTGGTTCGACTAGGTGTGAATAAGTTTATGAAAAGTTCCCTATGATGGGCTGACATTCTATATAGGGTGAATTATCTTGCCTTGTCCGCAGTGTTATAGGTTTTGCCAGGTGATCCATCGTGACCCCAATCAGGATAAAGCAAGAAGATGAATGAATAAATAAAATGCTACCCAAAAGGGTTCATCAGTGGTTCTATGTAGAATCATTGCATCCTATTACTATCAAATTTTAAACCCTTAATGCAAATGAAAATATTTAAATGTAGACTGATTTTGTAAAAAATAAAATTGAATCTTTTATTTGCATTATTAAATATGTCAATATGTATATTTTACAAACAGAATAAATAAATGACAGTAATACAAAAATTTCTTTAATTGCATTTTTTTCTATAAATAGATGCTTAAAATGAGCAAAATTATCTGCCAATTTAAATTTAGAGCCCACTCAGGGGAAACCCTTAAAGAGTCTCTGTAGAATCCTAAAATAGAGCTTTTCCCGATTAGGAATTATTATCCAATTATAGTAATTATCCAGATTAACCCTTAAATGGTAGTTGTTGAATTTTCTACACTGCACAATATATCTGCATTGACAACATTTGAAATATAGAATTAATATTATAAGGAATATAATTATTACAAATGAATACAAATATTGTTCAATAATGATGTCATATTTGTAAAATATGATTAATTGTAAAATTTTTTAAAAGAAAATCATTGTAAAATTTTACTTTTTTAAAATTATTTTTTTTAAATATAGACTTTTGAGATTATTATAAAAATATTTTAAAGTCATTGCAAAATCATTTCTAATAATTTCAAATATTATAACTTTGTTATGTAAAAAAAAAAACAAAAGAAAAACCTTGAAAAATTTACCTGAAATTGCTAAAAGTCTACAAATGGACATAATGTTGTTATATTTGTTTATTGGATTTTGTTTTGTTTTTACTTTCATAAATCTGAAACGTTTTAAATGAATTTAATATTCTTCCCTGTGCCAGATATCTGTTTGGTTTGCATGTGGCCTGGCTGTCCATTTACAAATCTCTAATTTGAGGACTGTCAAGTTCGTCCGCAGGGAGGGGACAAAATGGTACAATTAGCAGGCTAGTTCCTGACTGGGACCAAAGTGCATCCTGTAGGGTCATCTCGTGTGATTAGCATGTGAATAGCACGCTTGTGTTGTTGTGTACTACAGAGCTCCTGCTACCTGAGACACTCTAATTAGCACTGAATTAAAGAGGGGGTGCTTAAAGAGAGGGTCTTTGTAGAGACATCTGGTTCCTTCTTCACCTCCTGTGTCAGAGGAGGGGTGACAGTGACACACAACACGAAACTCGGTAGAGGCTCCGCACTTCCTGGAAGGTCAGGAGAATGCGTAAAGGTTATAAAGCCACTTCCTTTATGCAGAGGCATACTATAGGCTGTTTAAAACTAGGGGTGAGAAAATATGATTTTTAGATGTATCTTAAAATGTCTTTTTAGCTTTTGTGTTCAACTTTTAGCTATAGATTAATCTTACTCTAGAAATCATGGATCATACTGACTTTAGATAAATGAAACAGGAAATAATTTATGAAATAACGTATGTCGAATACATCAATGTTTTTGGGGAACAATAAAAACACACAAAACTATTTCTCATGCCTGAGGATGAGATTTTTTTTAGGATTGATAATCAAAGATGTATAATCTTTATTTTGTTTTTGTAAGTTGTTAACAATTAATATTTCAGCACATTTTGCAATCTTAGTTTTGCGCGAAACTATAGCAAATTAAGCAAAAAAACATATATTTATTTTTGTGTTCAGTCGAGTATATATATATGTATATATATATATATATATATATATATATATATATATATATATATATATATATATAAAACCAGAAAAAATCTATTTTTTTATTTTAAATTTAAATGTTCTATTTCATATCAGAAGAAATTAATCAAATAGGATATGCATCAAATCAGAACTAATAAAAAAATTGCAGATGGCTTGATGCCGATTTTCTTTTCCGATAGCAATATTAGAGTGATGATGTCAACACCCATCAGATGTTTTTTCAACTGGTGCACTTCACAATTCTTTCCCACAAAAATCACTTACATTGTGAATAAAATATAGAATAAAATAATATAGAATAAAATATAGATGATAAAATAAAATTATAGAAATATATTTTTCAATTTCCACCACAAGAATGTTTCAGTACAGAGGATTTAATGCTGTTACAGAAAAAGAATCAACATCATAACAGTAACAGTAACTCTTATCACTTATTATTTTCTTATAAGATGTTATAGATTCCTACCACTAGGCTGAGTGACATGACATACGGCTAAGAATGGTGACCCATACTCAGAATTTGTTCTCTGCATTTAACCCATCCAAAGTGCACACACACAGCAGTGAACACACACACACCGTGAGTGGGCAGCCATTTATGCTGCGGCACCCAGGGTGTTCGGTGCCTTGCTCAAGGGCACCTCAGTCGTGGTATTGCCAGCTCGAGACTCGAACCCACAACTTTAGGGTTAGGAGTCAAACTCTCTTACCATTAGGCCATGACTTCCCGCACTATAGCACTATAGCACTATAGCATAACTGAGCTCTAGTTTTATTCGATTATCTGAATGAACAATTGACCATTAGACTCATGCCTGACTCTGTATGAGTCTTACTTTTATTAGTAATTAATATCAGTATTAATTCGTGTGGTGTGTGTGTGTGGTGTGTGTGTGTGGTATGTGTGTGTGGGCAGACTTAAAAAAAATTAGTCCCTTAGATCCCAATAAGAGCCGTGTTATCAAAACCAAGGCAAATTTTACACCTTTACACATTTTAGAGATTTACTGAGAATTTACTTTGTCAAAAAAAGCTTACGAGAATGGGACTCACTCATTATGACACAACAAATCACAATAATTTAAACAAGAACAGTAAAAAAAAGGTATATATTAATGATTATAGAATATGCGTCCACTCACTGGCCAATTTAATATACCTGACTCTGCACCTGCTCATTCATGCAATTAACCTATCATGTAGCAGCTCAATGCATAAAATCATGGAGATGCAGTTCAAGAGCTTCAATTAAACACCAGAATCTGAGAAAAATGTGATCTGAGATTGTTGAGAACTTCAGAAACTGCTGATCAGTCCCTAGAGGTGACACAGAATGGTGCAAAAAAAATCAGGTGAGTGATCAGTTCTGGTTTGAGCTGGCAGGAAGCCCAGTGTAACCAAAATAAGCTCTCTTTACAATTGTGGTGAGCAGAAAAGCATCTTAACTTGACTTGATAAACATTGTTTGGTCTAATGAAGCTCAATTTCTGCTGTAATACTCAGTAGGGTCAAAATTTGATGACAAGAGGATCGATATATGGATGTGACTTTCCTTATGTGAACGGTCCAGGCTGGTGGAGGTGATGTCATGCTATGGAGAATGTTTCCTGGCATACTATGGACTGTTAATGCCAATCAATCATCTCTGAACTCTACAGCTAAGAGTATTGTAGCTGACGATATGCATCCCATCATGGCCACAATTTACCATCATCTTATGGCTGCTTCCTGCATGATAATACACCATGTCTCAAAGCAAACATCATCTATTAATGAACATGACGATGAGTTCAGTGTTATTCAGTGGTCTTCCCAGTCACTAGATCTGAATCTATCAGGGAACCTTTTATATTTAAAATAAAAATATTTACATAATAGAAAGTCATAATAAAATAATAATTACATTTATAAATGTATTCTAATATTTATATTATATGTAGTTATTTAAAAGCTGGAATCTCTAAATATTTCAAATATTGACACGATAAATGTAAAAATCTCATGTTGGAGAAGAGCTTGGGTGTTTTCCCAGGAAAATAAATCTTTTGTTTTCAGAGCTTTCTGTATGAGCATCGTTGCTGGTGAGGGATGAGAGGTGCATGACAACAACCCAGTACACAGACAGCAGCCGCCCGCCAACCCGCCACCCACCCAGTGTTGCTAAGCAGTTATAGTTGCTATGATGAGGGAGAGAAAGGGAGGGGCAATGAGAGTAACAGAGAGAGAGAGAGAGAGATAGAGAGAGAGAGAGAGAGAGAGAGAGAGAGAGAGTGAGTGATTGTAGAAGCTGTCTGTATATTTGGAAAATAAATCAGTGTGCATTTCTTTCTTTTGATGTCTGTATCAGTGAGACAATGCAGCACCTTTTTTTTGATGTAATGATGCAAAAGAATCTAACAGAATTATACAAATACTAACAGTCCAATGAGTAAGCTGGACTGACATCCCATTGCCTGAGTCTCCATCTGCAACGTCACTCAAGCAGCTAAACACAGAATTAGGATTCAACCTCCATGTAACAATCTACCAATTACACTTGAGTAACACTGTAACTCCTTAGCATGACAACTGTAAACACACTAAGGTCATTTGTACACCTTTTTCACTCACAGGCCAGAGTTTGTCCTGGCATGAATAGTGTGACAGCTTCCAAGTGGCTCAAGCACCAATGAAAATGATGGGGTGGATTTCACTTCTGCTGAGCCCTTACCGATCTTTTCACATTACTTCCTACTTCTGTTTTCATGGCACCGAAAAAAGGGTTCTTATGTTATTGATACGTTAAACCAGACATTCATGGGACATGTAATTCACAAAATGCCTGTCTTGTTCTGGCCGGAATAAAATCTTTTTTGAGCTCAACATTCACAGGAATTGCTGTATGATGGCATGTCAGGCATGGGTGAAATGATTCTGGATAAAGTGTAAAAATATCCTAAGGGATGGGCATTCATTCATTCATTCATTTTCTACCGCTTATCTGAACTATCTCAGGTCACGGGGAGCCTGTGCCTATCTCAGGCGTCATCGGGCATCAAGGCAGGATACACCCTGGATGGAGTGCCAACCCATCGCAGGGCACACACACACTCTCAGGGATGGGCATATTATAATTAATTTAATTTAATTGACTTTCTGCAGAAGTAACAGCAGTTCAGGCCTATAGTCCAGAACACAGAGCAGGTCTAGAAATTTCCCTGGTGTTTCCAACCCCACCCCCAAGCCCTGCCTTCCAGGCATCCAGCTGGTGGTATTTACCACATCCCTCCTGCAGCTCCAGCTGCTTCCACACACCAGGGTGTTGTGTGCAACCACGACCCGAGCATCCGCTCCAAGCCACAACACAACAACACATCACCGGTGCAGCTATGCCTCAGGATGTACAGCCTTTAAACCCAACTTTCTCTGACTCCACCCAAGCTGCTGAATCTGTGTCATCTGCTGCCTCACTGTTCTGCTATTTTAAGCTAAATATTTCTTAATTTCACTTAATTACTGATCCCTACAGTGAGCCATAATACCCCTGATTAATTCTTCAGTGAAAAAATGTAATATCTCCAATATAACCATTAATTATCATTATGTTATGCATCCATTTTACATGAAACAGCTCTGACAACAGTTCTGACTGTAACATAGAACACACATTTGTATTAATGATCTTGTTCAAACACTTTATCGTTTCTATAACAACAGTTCATGTAATGTTATATAAGACACTTTGTACCAGTCTGTGAGTTGTTTTTTTTAATACAGAGGAGTTTATACTTTAAATGATTTTTCAGTTTCTTTACATTTTTGTTTCTTATAAAGTAAGAGAAAGAGAGAGAGAGAGAGAGAGAGAGAGAGAGAGAGAGAGATTGGTAAAGGAACACCTTTTCAGCTGCTCTAACATAAGTGACCACAGCAACATAGCTGCCTCATGGATGCTCTAAAACTGAATTGTACTGTAAATAAAACTGTTAATAAGTATGACAGGTCTTTCAGTAATAAATGAAATTGTTGAATGTTTGGAAAATTTCTGTGGTATAAATAGAACACCACGGTTTTTGTGCTGATCAATTAGAGATCACACACACACACACACACACACACACACACACACACACACACACACACACACACACACACACACACACGCACACACATTTACACATTACAGACTATTTAGACATGCCAGTCAGCCTACAACACTTGTCTTTGGACTGGGGAAGGATACTTGAGTACCTGGAGGAAACCCCTGAAGCACAGGGAGAACATACATACTCCACACACATAGAGCAGAATAGCGAATCTGCCCCAATCTTGGAGGCGTGTGGCAAACATGCTAACCACTAAGCTACCATGGCCCCTTAATAATAATAATAATAATAATAATAATAATAATAATAATAATAATAATAATAATAAGAAGAAGAAGAAGAAGAAGAAGAAGAAGAAGAAGAATGAGAAGAAGAAGAATGAGCTGTTAGCCAGTCATGCTTCAAACTAAAATCTAAACTACAAAAATAATACAGTAGACATTGCTGTGTATTCATGAATCATTGATGAATATATAATAGGCCGAAAGAAAATGTATTTGTTTTCTGTCACATTCTCTGTAACAGGACTTTCACACTAAGTGTATATGTTTGCATGCCTATATAAAGGCCATTATTAATATTACACCCTTTGGTGTAATAGCACAATGTGTTTCATAACTGTTTCTTTAAGAAATTGGTTTAATAGTGGATACTGACCCTTTTGAGATCCCCGTTACCATGACAGCCAAGAGCTTAGGGTTTCTTATCATATAGAGTGTGAAATTGTATATGCCATGGTTTGAATGTGAACATTTGGCATGCACAGACATACACAAAGCTAACTGAAACTGCAAAGTGCCTTCACTGGTGCAGGGTGTGTGATGATGCTGTCTGCTGCATCCTTTAGCGCTGTAAAGTAGGTCACTCCATCGTCAGCGGATGATGTCACAGGCTTTATATATAGTACATAAACTCCACCCTGGTCAACCCAGATTGGATAAAATAGCAATCACTGAATAAAGAGTTTATTACAAAATGTTTTGTCAAATCATTTGAATTTTTACTTCAGCTAAAATCTTATTGTAACTAAGGTGAATAATATCCGGTGCTGCTGATTTTTCTGCGAATATCATACATGATTTGTGATTCATTATTTCAGTTGGATGATTAAAACTGGACTCTTTTATCAGCCATGTCAGAATGTCTGGATGATGGTTCAGTCAGCTGCAGCAGGCTTCTGGCTAGTGCGTCTGTGCTATTCTCTCAATGCAATTACTGAACATCCTGTGTTAGCAGCACAAACAGTGAACAGCAAACATCAATACAGCTCTCTCGGATCTTTGTGTTTGGCTAATGACAGATAACAGAGCTGCCAGCCAGATGAACTGACACTAGCAGAGAGAGAGAGAGAGAGAGAGAGAGAGAGAGAGAGAGAGAGAGAGAGAGAGAGAGAGAGAGAGAGAGGGTGGGAGAATGTTATGTCATGGCTCTCTGGCAATGGGACCGTATTCTCACCCACATGCTGATCAGTCAGTTACTGCACACATACCTGGTGTAGTTCTCACCTGTCTTTTAGTACTGGGGAAATTAGAAAGACCCAAGACTCTGTCAGCTCTATTATAGACTGCATTTAAAAACACCAATTATCTTCTATTTCTATTTCTTCTATTCTATTATTCTTCTGATTATTCTATACTTCTTCCAAAAAAGCTCCGTTCTTCTTATTACAGATTTTTCACATGACAGAAATATTGGCATTTCTCTGAAAATGCAAATTAATCCATGACACCATGTGGTGATTTCTAGCAACCATTTGAGCATGCATTAGCTACATTTCAGTACTGGTCTCAAATTCTGAGGAAAGAACAGAGGGAAGGAAAAAAATCTAACAAAGAGACACTGTAAACCATCCGTGTTCCTCCCTGGTTTTCCAAAAGAAAAAAAACCTGACCCATTAGTAAAGTGAGTGAGTGGCCGAGTGCAGACCGGAGGCTCAGCTATCACACGTTGCATCAGAACGATGACCTTGTGCCTTTAGCTGTAAGCAGAAAGGAAATGGAAAAAAGGTAGAAGCAGGCAGCTGCTTTGCTTGGGTAAAGCTTAGGAATGAGCAGACCAGAACAGGGAAGGTTATAGACATAGACATAGTGAAGACTGGGCTCTTTCTGTGGTACACATAAGGGGATATTAATTATTAAAATATTTCAGGTCTCTTGTCCTCCCTCAGGATGTAGGAAGGAAGTCATAGAGAGAGAGAGAGAGAGAGAGAGAGAGAGAGAGAGAGAGAGAGCATTAGAGAGAGGGGGATTAGCTTACTTGGAGATAAAAATGTTCCGGTAACAAGGAGGATGTTGATGTGCTGAAGGATCTGTCCCTAAGTCAGCAGTGTACTTTCCTTTTTTTCCCCCACTTGCTTTCTTTTCTTTTTATTGCTTAGTTTCTGTGTTAAGATTTTGTTATAAAATAAAATATTCCATAATGTCACATATGTTTGTAATTGAAAGGAATAAAAAGAAATCCATGATGGAGCATTAGATATATATAACTAGCTAGATAAAATATTTAATATAGTAAATAGTTTATACTTAAATGTCTATATAGCTTGCTAGTTTTATGTGCAGGTTTCTCTGTGGCTCGGCTCATCTGTGTGCCCCGGTGATCAGAGATAAGGAGGCAGTTCTGGGGCAGCCTGGGACAGTGCTCAGTGCCCGCTGACTCATATCTGCAGCTGCCAGACATAGGGCATGAGGGAACAGCATGCCCGCCATGCACAGGAAGGGGAAACACTCACCTGCCCACGCAGAGAAACTTCCAGAAGGGTTATATGCTCTGCAGGGAGTGGGAGCAGGTGTTTGTTCTGCTAGTGTGAGGCTTAAACTTGAATCTGGAAATATAGGACAGAGGAATAGAGGAAAATGCACTCTCATATCCATGCTACAACACAAGAAGACGTTACACATGCCTTCAAAGGCAGGTGAAAAATAGATAAAAATGTTAAGGATGTTAAAGAAAGTGAATGAGCTTGAGTGGAGGTCACAGTATTTATTTTAAAATTTATTTTAAATAAAATCAAGCTAGAAAATCAAGGTACACCGATACAGCAACAGGAGTTGTACCACACTCAATATTCTAAGTTTACCTGATGTTTAGTGTCTGAAATTGCTAGAAGTCATGTCAGTTAGTGTGTGATTGCGTGAGTGAATGAGAGTGTGTGTGTGTGTGCCCTGCGATGGGTTGGCACTCCGTCCAGGGTGTATCCTGCCTTGATGCCCGATGACGCCTGAGATAGGCACAGGCTCCCCGTGACCCGAGGTAGTTCGGATAAGCGGTAGAAAATGAGTGAGTGAGTGAGTGAGAGTCATGTCATTTAACATGGCAAGTTAACTGCATGTGCATAAGTGAATGCACTGTTGCCACACTGTGTTCAGTGAATCCTGCTGAATTCAATTCAATTCGGTTTATTCGTATAAGTGAATGCACTGTTCTCATTGCCTAAGGGCAATTCTCATTGCCTAAGGGCATCTTTACATAATTATAGAAACAGAATAAAAAATTTTTAAAGTTTAAAATTTAACAATTTTATCTAAATAAGACAGAGGACACATCTAGGTGAAAACAGGGATTAAGACATTCAAAATTTACTGTTCAAATCACTGCAAAATAAGATAATAAAAGGACACTGTAAATGGACCTCACATGTCTTACAAACCCTCTGAGTGTAGTGAAATGATTATGGCATTCAGCATGACCTTTCTGTGCACCTTCACCAAGTTCATGGGTTTGTGGTGATAGAGCTGTCAAAGAGCAGGACACTGATGTGAAAGAATGGCTTGCTGTCAGAGAATTTATTTTCACACTTTAGAGCGCTGTCTATTTTCCAAAAGTTGCTACGTCACAGATTATCACAGCTTGAACCATTCTTTTCTGCACCTGAGGTACATTAAATGAAATATCCAAAGGCAGTGGGGAGGAAAGTCTTATTACTCATCCGGAGAGTTGTTTATGATGACTGCAGGCCAGCTGGAAAACAAGAGAGCTCCGAGACATCATCTAGAATAGACTTGTGATTTGTAGACAAGGTGAGAGCTCATCAAACTAGGCCTTGCGATCAACTCTATAAGATGGAGCCCGACAGTGATACGAAGCAATTTCTCGGTATTCACATGAATATTATCACATCTGCCGAGGCTGCCGATGGACCTAAATGTGTTGTGAGGAAGATGAATGGCCTGTCAACTGGAGAACACAAGGACATCAGTATAAACGACGAGGAGATTGATTACAGTGGTGAAGGGATGACAGTTACAGAGCAGCAGGAACTTCCTGCTTAAACAGGTATCAGTGAAGGAGTAAAGTAAAGAATTGAACATACGGTTGCCTGCATAAATGAGCAAAGCTACTGCACATCAACCACTAAACATGGACGTAAAATTGACACAGCAGAGGAGACAATCATAAATACAACATGTAGGGGAGCTAAAGTCAAAGTCTGTGGTGCTTTTTTAAATATTTAAATTAGTATAATTTCTGTAGATGATTTAGTGACAGCATATAAAAGCATGTAATAATAAATATATATATACTTATATACAATACTAAATATAGGATATATACTTGTTGGTAAATTACAGCAGTATAAGAGGAATTAAAATTAAACAGTTGGGCATGTGTTGCTAAAGGAAAATAGTCAACTTCAGGGTGGTAACAGTAACTCCACTTCATCAAATGACTCCATCGATAAATCTTACTTTTGACATGGGAATCAATATCATAGGATGTAAAAAAGAAAAAAGAGCCTTACTGATGTGCACTGTATGTAAGAACCTTGTAGATGCAGTTTTCTTCTTTTTTTTTAGTATATTTTTTTAGTAAAAAAAAAAGAAATTCAAATTTAAAGGTTCATAATATGGCCTAGCAAATATTACTGATGAAATATTCAATGTCTATCATTTTTAATTCTGCTCACACGCACTCACACACACACACACACACACACACACACACACACACACACACACACACACACACACACACACACACACACACACACTAAGACGCAGATAGCAAGGAGGGAGAGTAGTGTCTTTCTTCTCTCTCTGTGACTCATGTGTGAGTCATCCCCCTTTCCAGAGCACCACTCAAGGAGCCTCCCTACACACACACACACACACACACACACACACACACACACAGGATCAAATGTACTTGGATCAATTGCATGCATGGACTGTTGAACAGATGCAAACTCCCGCCTGCATGTGTGTCCGAAAATACACATCGGACTCACTTGCAACACGTGACATGCCTGCAAAATTCACACACAAATCCTCATAAGTATTCTCCTTCCATAGCCGGTTAGGAACAGGGAATCCCTATTGGCAAGGACACAGTCAGGTGACTGGCTTCCATGGCAACAGCTGCCTCCTGCCGGGAGCAGAGATTGTGCATGACACTCATTCATAGAAATAGTGAATTTGGGGGTGAGAGAGAGAGAGAGAGAGAGAGAGAGAGAGAGAGAGAGAGAGAGAGAGAGAGAGAGAGAGAGAATGTCTGCCTTTCAAGTGGTTAAAATCATGACACACTTACAAGTCAACCAGGAAATGTAGAATCTGAGCCTAGTAGCTTGCTAATGACTGAAGCTAACCTTTCATCTAGCTAATAAATTGACATGCACTCCTAACAATGACAGTGGAAGTGACATAATTTTCAGGAATATCTATATATAACTATATAAATTGCTCTGTACAAATATAAATTTAGCATTGATCAAGGACGATTTCTTTCATTTTAAGAAATATCTGTGTTGTGCCAAAAAAAAAATCACAAGAGTGGGAAGATTGTATGTCATTATTCACTCAGTAAAAGAGGGAGGGATTGAGATCTGGGGAACTTGATGGCCAAGTCAATACATTGAACTCTTTGTCATGTTCCTTAAATCATTCCTGAACAATTTTTGCAGTGTGGCTTTCATCCAGACCAGTCAACCTTCTTTCAGTGCACCATGGTCCAGTTTTGATGCCCTAGTTCTAGGAACATTTGGTGGAGGACAGGTCTACAGCACCACAAGTCCAGATACATCAATCTCTAATGCACTGTGTGTTCTGACACCCTTTCTGCCATAGCCAACATTAACTTTCTCATCAATCTGTGCTAGAGTAGCTCTACTGTGGGATTGGAAATGACAGGCCAGCCTTCACACCCCACATACATCAATAAGCCCTGGATGTCCATGACCCTGTTGCTGGTTCTGGTTATCTGTCCTTGAACAATTTTTGGTATGTACCAACCACTGTATACCAGGAACACCACACAAGACCAGTTGTTATGATGATGTTCTCACCCAGTCATCTAGCCATCACAATTCGGCAATGTGTCAAAGTTACTCAGCTCTTTACACCTGCCCATTTTTCCTGCCTCTAACACATCAACTTCAACAACTGACTGTTTACTTGCTGCCTCATATATCCAACCCCTTGACAGGTCCCAAGATATTTAATGTTATTCACTTCACCTCTCAGTTGGATGTTTCTAACAGCGGTAAATCGTTTAACCTCAAGGCTGAGGAGCTTTTTCTCCATTATGCTGAATGAGTGACTAATAAAATTCATTCATCACCCTATGACTCAGTGGGTGAGTGTAACTGCTGCCCACAACTACGACTAGAGCAGGTAAAAATGAAAAGACTTTTTAAAAGGTCGTGTAAATCTATGTGTAATTTGTGCTTACAATGTTGCAGGTCATTAACTGTGTAAATGGGGATAACATTTCCTTAACAACTGTGCAGAGACCCTCTAACTCATTAAATCTTTAACTCCAGACTTTTCTTGTGCCGTTCACACAAAACACTTGCTGCCTGTACATTGCAATGGTTGTAATTAATTTTATATCTATGTCATCCATTTTCTACTTCTATCTGATTCTTCAAAAACATTTTATTTAGCCAAAAAACAGAAACACACATATAGTCTATAGATTTTCACCAGATTGAAATGCATTTTAAATGCATCTTTTCAGAGACATAAGATTAGAGTAAATATTAGAGTCATTTATAATCACAGTCATGCTGTTATTTTTACATTTACATTTACAACATTTAGCAGAAGCCCTTATCCAGAGCAAAGTACATAAGTGGTTAAATCTCTAAAATTGACTACATTAATGCTGGCTCACTAGGTTACATACTTAAGATACCACGAGTTTAAAACATTTGTTCAAAGTTATAATGAAAAAGTGTCAAAGGTTGTGTTTTTTTTAATGCAATATTTTTTAAATGCAAAATGCATGTTATCACACCACATGCCACAGAATATTTTCCTCTACCAGCACAGTGTTGTGTTTTATTCCTTTCTTATCACATGTAAATAGATATAATTAACATGATGCCCATTAAAGCTTTAAAAAACAATGAAATATTATAAAATAATAATCATAAAATATCATAAAATAAATGATCTCTTACTTAGAACAAGACAATAATACATGCCTAATATTCCTATACATAATAACAGCTCCTGTATTGTGATGATTCATGCATTCATTTCAGTTCTTAATGGTGTGTTTTAAAACTGCTTGCAGTTTCTAAATCAGTTCAGATTTGTCAGAGTGAGCCAGTTTTCAGTGAGGGTGAGTCACCGATCCAGCTCACCCTCCTCCCTTTGCTGTGTTTTCCTCTCCATGATTTAGAGGGAGACATGGAGCGGTCCTCATTCAGGTTTCCACATGATTACTCCCTCCCCCACTGGTCCTCGCTTCCTGGTGCGATAATAGAGCAGGCCTAGCGCAAGGCATGAAAATGATTGAGTGAATCATCCTATATTTGAATTTTATTAACAGACGGTCCAGTTGGGGAACTGCTGCTCAATTACAGGAGGAGGCTGCTGATTTCAGCCACAGAATTATGCTGCACTTATATGAAGCAAAAAATAGCTATTATGTAAGAAAAGATGTGATATTATATTATAAGTCTTTTATAATACATAATAAGAAAATAATCGATGATGGTGCAGTTTGATGAAGCAGAGCACAGTTACTGTTACCACCCTAAAGGTATTATTTTCCTATTACAGTATGTACCAGGCAAGTGTTTTATTCTTCTTATACCACAGCCATTGGCTGATTACAATTTTTTATTTATTAAAGAATAACAGCTTTACAGTTTAATTTATCAGTTTCCTCAATAGTGGTATACTTTTTTCTTTGAAGGAAAAACTGCAGATTTTTGTTAGTCATGTTACTGAAAAAAATCACAAAGCATAAACTCCTCTGTCCTGTAGACATTCCCAGGGTGGAAAACTTGAAATTTATAGCTTTACCTCTGATTATTTCAAAGACTCCTGCCATAAATGTTAAATAAACATCTTCCAAACCTTTCCAAAATCATCTGCCATACAAATCCCTGTGAAGCAGATGATGCTAGAGAAATAACAATAAGCTCTTTAATATAAACCTGTGACTTGCAGCTGCACCACTGTCAGGCGCCAGAAGGTGTAGTACTCAACAATACAATCAGAATCAAGAAATCAACAGCAGTTATATTCTAATAAAACTATATGAGCATAGTTTTTATAAATGTATTGATAACATGTTGTTGAGTGGAGTTGTTCATTTTTGGTAAGAATTGTCAAAGAGTTTGATTGGTTTGTTTAGCTTTCAGGTGGCAGATGGCTGATTTGCAGTTATGTAAGATAACAAGATAAAATGTAAATATCTTGATATCTTTAGGTGCAGGTGCTGATGTGTAACTCGGTCCTGACACCCCCACCCCTTTAAGGCACGGCTTCTGGTACCCTTACACTGGTCTTGAGGGGGTCCTCGAACACTTTGAGGACACGGGGAGTGATGTTGACCTTACAGAAAACTGGCAGAGCAAAGGAAAGAGAAATCCTCAGCTGAGTGAGGCAAACAGGCATCCTCGAGGGAGCACGGTGGAAGAGTGACATAACCAGTGGGGCAGGGTATTAGAGCGACATCATCTGAGAATCAGGGTGGGGGCAGGCAATGACATCCTTGTCAGAATCAGGGGTCGAGGCTGATTTGAAACAAGAGATCTTGCCTGAGGCTTGCAAGGCCTCCTCTTTGTCCTCTGGCTTGGGTGTTGCTTGTGAGGCTGTGCTCTCTACCTCTGACATGGACTGAGTTGGTGAGGTAGCCCCAGTGGTCTCTGGTGTGACTTTAGCTGTAAGGTCCCTGTCTGATTATAGCCTCCCCCACAAATTGGTAATCCTCCAAAAAACAGGCGATGTAGTCCTGACAAAAATCTTCAGATTTGTACAGGAGTTACAAAGACACAAGATTCGCTTTAGATCTTTATTCATGTTTTCCGCAGCTAACTTTTTGTAGCTAGAATGTGCAGAAAGATCAAGAAACAATGGTAAGTAAAATGAATTACTGAAAAGAAGAATTAATTAATTAACACACAATATACATTTAATATTAAAATATTTTTTCATAACAGTATGTTGATAATAGATTCATTTCTTCTGAAGTCTATGGCAGAAAAATACCACCAAGGGCAGGGTAGAGTGAAACTCCCCTGTTACATTACAGCTTTTAGCTTTACCTATTAGATTTTAAAGCATGAAAAAACTGTGTATTTTTTTTATTATTTATGCAAATTTGGCATACCCAAGTTTAGAAACTGATATATTTAGAGAAAAAGACCCCAAAAAGAGATCCATATCTGAGAAAAATAATAATTCCTTTCATAAAACTACTCAAAGATTGCCTTAAAGACCCTGGTGAGTGCCTGAGAGTGCTATTGGGTTAATCAGGCCAAACACATACTTCTACCAGGTGAAAAGCTACACATTTCCTCCTTTAAGTGGCAATTTCTCCTTAACTCATAAATTGATGTATCTAAATATTGCACTATTCTTTAGTTTAAGTGTTCATAGATGAAGCTGGCTCTCTCTGGACTTTGCTCTGAGCTTTCCCAGATTATATAAAGCATGAAATCTGACCTTATTAACAACTAACAGCCCTTCTGTAAGTCTATAAATCATTGGAAACACAAAGGTATAATTTAAAACTCATACAGAAATGGAAAACTTTTTACCATGCAAAAGGTGAGGTATTTACAACAAACGAGCCATTTGCTGATCTTCAGTGGGTGCTTTACCATGGTCAGGTTTGTAGTGAATCCAGAGCCTATTGGAACATTACGCAGGTGGGGGAATACACCCTGGATGGGAAGATAAGATAAGGCAAGACAAGACAAGACAAGACAAGACAAGACAAGATAGGATAGGATATGTTAAGATAAGACAAGATAAGATAAGAGTTTAGCCAAACTCTACATTACATAAGATCCCTCTAATATATAGACTATCAGACAACAAATTTTCATGTTTACTTTTGTTCCCTTTGGGTGACTCATAAAGGGAATCTTTGTAGAACCCTACACGTTTCCTTTTAACAAAGGATTTCAAGTAGAACTCATTTACAAAGCTAGAAACTTTATCCATGGCAAGATCAATTGTGAGCTTGGGTTACAGTCAGTGTGGAGATTTGCATATTCTCCTTGCGTCTACTGTATGTGGCTGACCTCTGACTTCTCCGGTTTCCTCACAATAGGTGGATTGGTTATATTAAATTGCTAGGTGTGAATGAGTGTGTGCATGTTGCCCTGCTATCCACCTGGCATTCCATTCAGGTTGTATTCCTGCCTCACGCCCAGTGTTCCCAAGGCTCCACCAGGAATAAACACCCTTGAGACACCCCTCTTTTCTTTGAAAAAGTGAAGAAGAAAGAGAATCGTATAATCTTTAGTTTAGCATTGTACAAATTTGATCATTTTTAGCAGTTTTAGAATTTAACAATTTTAAGTTTAGCATTGTACAAAGTGTTGCTGAGTTGTTCAGAATCTCAAATTATCTTTTTTTTCTATAAACATGGGCAAAAGGACATTGAGGAAATTTTTTTTAGCTCCTTTACTGCACTGGCATTAGACAGGTAGGGAGCATGACCCAATGTCTGAAAGAAGAGTTGTCTTTATGTATGCTAGTATGCTAGGATTTTGATGCTGAACATGTGTAGGCACGTTAGCCTCATAGGTCCTAGTAAACAGACACCAAAAATCACGGTCTTGTATCATGTTTTACAGATAGCATCCCAAAAATCCATCAACAGTCAATCCTTTTATATTTATAATAAGAAAGTGGTAAATAAAATGCTGAACATTTCTCATTAACAGAATCCATGATACCAGATGTAAGATCATGCACATTGGTTTTAAAGATATAAAATGGATGCCGTGGCCTCTGACTGTGTGCTCTGAAAAGGATCACCTTCAGATCAAAGCCTGCTCTACATTCCCCTTCATATGTATACTCGTACAGCCATTTTCCCCTTTCTCTCTCGCTCTCGTTTTATCCAAGTGGACAGAGGACAGGGGTACTCCCTCGGGCTGTTCCGGTTGGCGTCATTTAGAGTTATTTTCACCAGCCTCCCTTTGGCTCCTCTGAGCACAATGAAGGATTACAGCTGAGACATGACACAGGAGGCCGGATGCTGATGATGTCATCTCCGTGTCATGGATGGAACAGAGTCCAGGAGGAGGGGGATGTGTCAGCTTCACCTTACACCTTGCAGGGATTTTCACACACCATTGACCTCTCAGAGAGTATTTGCTATATACACAGCACAGGATTAACCTGATTTTTGAGCCGGTGTGATTTCTGTGTCCTTTTAAGATTAGTATTTGTCACAACAAAATCAACAGACAACAACAGACCTGCATTTAATGGATATTAAATCCTTCAAAGTGATATTATGTGAGTTTATATAGATATTTTCCAGACCATCAGCATGCTTTGTTTACTTTATTTGACGCATTCTTTACTGTATTCATTTTGGTGTTGTAGTAGTACTTACGGTCTGAGATTGTAATTTAATTTTAATTTAATTTCTCATGATTACAGAACTTTATTGTCATCTGTCTACACTGACAATAAATCAGCCACCAGTTAGCACAGCGCATTATTTTCTAAGACCACTAATCTAAAATTACTCTAAATAATTCATATTAATATGATTTTTTTAAATGTTTTTTTTACAGTGTTCACTAGTGTGTTGTTTATTATGGTCAGATTTATAGGGTATTCTGAAGCTGAACATTAAGGATGAGGTAGTTCCCTGGATTGTAAGATAAGATAAGATAAGATAAGATAAGATAAGATAAGATAAGATAAGATAAGATAAGATAAGATAAGATAAGATAAGATAAGATACCAAAAACAAAACATCTACTTTACATAACTTC
>NC_083476.1:11561241-11566241 GCF_030014155.1 Tachysurus vachellii | reverse complement strand
ACATCTCTAGAACTTGACTGGTTTCCGCTTGTGGGAATTCATTACCAAGCCACAAAGTCCAAAAACTCTAATGTACCTCTTACACAAAATAGTGTTTAGGAAAAGATAAGTGTATATAAATAACAAGCACAGTGGCTTCCATCATTGTTAAATATAAGAGGTTTGAAACCACCTGGACTCTTTCTAGAGCTGGCTTGCCAAACTCCGTAACCAGGTTAAAAGTTTGTTAGTGTCAGAAGTGTATAAGAACCCAATGGCTACCCTAATGGAGCTCTAAAAACCAGGTAGTGCTGATCAACTACCTAGTATCTTATTTTTATGAATCATGAAAGTGGATCATTCTGTGAATTTGTTTCTTTCCTTTGAGACTGATGATGATCCAAAGATTAATGCAAAGACAGTGATGGAGTGGTTTCAGGACAAGTCTTGAATGGCTCAGGGTAAGCCCAGACTTCTGTTGAATGACGTGAAGATGCTCATTTTCATTCTAATTGAGCTACAGATGATCTTTCAGAAAGAATGGGAGAAACTGCCCCAAATGATGGTGTGAAGGTCTGGTGGTGTATGCTAATGGGTGGGAAGGCTCTGTGTTATTATCATAATTATTTTATCATAAACATTTTATTATTAACGGTATTAGGGTGATAATATTTTAAATAAAAATCCAGTCTGCAGTCTGCTTCATGTCTATGTTTTTACATGTAATAAACTGTTTGAAAAAAGAAACATACATAGAACAAACACAGAACAAACCCTATTCTTACTTTGTTTACAAGTACTCATTTATATTTTAATTTGCACATCTATATTTGAATTTGCACATCTATACTTCAATTTGCACATTTATGTTTCAATTTGCACATTCTTTTTTTCCACTGTACATACAACTGTCTATTATATGTGTTCATTTCTTATCATTGCCATTCTGTTTACACTGTGGTACTCCTGCACTAGAAAAAAATCCTCATATGTGAAAACATACTTGTCAATAAAGACCTTTCTGATTCTGATTTTCTGATTTCTGAAAGTAGTGAACAGTAGTGAAATATGCTAGTGATCTAATTTTTTGTAATCTTTTATGGGTCAAACATTCATAGTTAATCACTACAAGTTCCACCATTCTTTTAATTGATTCTATAGAAAACAGTGTCACCTCCTTGGTTTCTGTTGGTTCACAAGTCTGAGGCTTGAAATTCTCATGGATGAAATTAACAAATTATCAAGTAGATACATTGGGTGCAAAAAAAAAAAAAATCAGTAGTTCTATTACAGTGTAATGTCTAGTTTTACATTTTACTTAAAGGAATAAAAGTTTTTTCTGTTCTACTTGTGGTGAAAATTGTTGAAGTTCTGATGAGATCATAGTCATTAGCCATATGTTGCAGATATAGAGTCAAGTAAAATACAGGAAAGTATTTCTTTACCAGTCTGCCAAGTCTCTAAGAACAGAAAAGTGATGCTCAAATGATGGACCCTCTCAGCAGTTGAATATTAACTCTGCACGAAAGGCAGTCGAAATGACCAGGTTGGGAGATTGATCACTTCACAGCAGCAGCTATGGAAACTTCATTTGCTATCTGACTGAAAACAGCCTGATTTCTTGACCTGCCTTGGGTTAATGTTCTACTCAGCAGCGTTGGACATAGGATGTTCAAAATGCCTGGGCATGCTTGCTGCTCCAATGTTCCTCCCACACAGCCAGGGAACATTAACCATCCTGTAGTGTTTACTTGCTGCTTTACTTTAACATTAACATGTAGTTTAAAAATCCCCAATCAATTATCTCCATTGTAGTGATAATTTATGCAAACAATATCCATGGAAATGCTGGCCTAATATCCATTCTCTTGCTAGGAGAATAGACTGCAAAGTGGCAAAGGTTAACAGGAAGCCAAGATGAAATCAGAATTTTGGTTCAATGAAATGGCATTGTAAAGTATGTAATACTCAGAACACTCAGTATGGTGCTGTTCTTGAAAACTAATTTACAAAAGGCTGGCATACAACATTAACTTGAAGTTCTTAATCTGACACATCCAGCACATCCCAAAATGTTTATTCTTCTAATTATATAGAAATTATACAAAAATACTTTTTTCCGTACTCTTGTGGCTCATACAAAACAAAACATATCTTATTACAAGGAATTTTTAAAACATAAACTCAACAAAAAAACCTTCAGAAGAAGCCTTTCTCATGTCGGAAAACTTATAGTTATTGTTTTTCCTCTGACTGTTAAGGTTTGATTAACCTAGGTTAGATATTTTTAATTTGTTTATCGCTGGATTATATGCTATGAGTGTGAACCATACGAGCACATACAAGCGACTGAACTGTTACTATACAACATATTACAATCAGCTCTTTCGGGTCAATCGGAATTGAGAATTGAGAATTGCTGTGGTATGAAACCCATTTATTTCAGTCTGAGGGTCCAAAGATGATCTAAACATTTTGAACCAATCAAAAATTGTTTGTTTTTCAAAACAAACTATCAAATTACAATCATAGCCCTCAGGGTTATTTCATGAATATATAATGTTGAACCCTTTCCCCAGTTTCCAGATCCTTATCAGCGCAACTACCTTCAAATCAACAAATCATCCAGGCCACGTCATCCAGGCCACGCCCAATCCCCTGTGTATAAGTGTACTGTAATCTGTTCTGCAGTATTTTGCATAGGTCAGCAATGCATGCATGCCAAGACACTCACCACGCATGAGATGGGAGTCAATTAATAATAAAAGCCTGGGCTTAAGAATGCAAACCATTCCTTTCAGCCAGCTATATCCATAGCGGAGTGCCTAGTGCAAAAAAACATGATCATCAAACATCATTTCCGCTTGCTGTTCTTATTAATTGCTGCCTAAATGCCCGTTTGAAAGAGTATGTCCCTGAGAGGCCCCAAGAGACACAAGGTTAGGGCTGTGTGATTAATTGTTTGTTAATCACCATTGCAAAGTAGGTTCTGCATAAAAAGGGTCATAAAATGGAGCGCTCAACATAACCAGCATGCTAATAAAGTCACAGAGAATTCCTGAGGGAGAAGCTTGTTTTTCCAGTGAATCGCTGATGTTTACGTCAAGTCCCTGTGTCACAGGAAAATATCACATGACCACTGAAGGATTTTGTTAAATCTCAACCATTGAGACCAACTCCTTTAAGGAGAAGGTACCTAATGCTTGCTAAAAGTGGCTTGGTGATATCATAGGCTAATTTTCACTGCATTGTCATGCTCATTTGCATATCAAAACAAATGTTACTGAGGAAATTCTGAAGACATAACAATGCAGACAAAATGAAGCAGTGATAGTGAGGATCATGGAAATAGACATAAAGGAAAAAGGTTATGGATGGAAAAACTCACTTTTATTACTGTAAATATGGGTACGAATCGAGTTTAAAACAATGTTTTTTTCTGAGTGAACTTGCTGTCTCACCTTGGAGAGCCTTTTGAATGTAGGAACAGTCACTAACGCCTATTAGAATAGTCACCAGATTTGTTGATGAAATAGAAATGCCCTTATGGGATATTTTCAAACCGTATAAAAAATGGATTATTTTCTGGCCTCGAGTCTGATATAATATTAGCTAGAACAGTGTTGGCTTTCAGTGTGAGATGTTTTTACCTCTGTTGGGATAACCTTTCTCTACATCACTAAACATTCAAAATTTAGATGCTTATTACTTGGGGCATCTCAAAGAGCATAAATGGGTTTGATATCACATTTACTTTGAAGACAGAAACACTTGTGTGGAAAAAACTTATCATTTTTTTGATTTTTAGAACTTTTCTATGAAAATATTAGGCTAGTAGTAAAGTAGGCTAGTTACTTAGTAGGCTAGGTAAAAATAGAAAAACTAATTTTTAAGGCTCTGAGTGTCTACTTTCATACGAGCTCCATATTATCCACCACTGCGGGGTGTGACATGAAAAAGACATGAATATGGACAAGACAAAACAGGAGCAAATTCCATTTTTTTCCCTCTGGGAAAGGGTTAAATTGACAACACAGATTTACAATGAAATATTGTAATGTTAAACAATTTGTGACATCATCACAGAAACTATTGCAACATTTAAGTAGGGTTCTGTGTCACTGCGATTACAATATTTGGGGATATATTACATATCCAAGCTAGGCTGAATTTCACATTATTACCAGTTCTCCGGTCCTCAGTGAACTAAATAGCCAGATTGCTTTCTACATGCAATTTAACGTTATCAGTAAAAATAAAATATTTATGTGGCGGGTTCAGAAACAAATATTTGCATCAAAATAAATGATTACATCACAGTTGAATATGAATATAATAAGGATCATTAACTAACTGGAGTGAAGTCAATTAATGCTTCTTAATGGAGATAATCTTTTTCTCTAAAAATGCAAAGCTATGTTTTGCAACTTGTTTTTGTGGCTGAGTTTTCTTGTTTTTTTTTTTTCCATTACAGCATGAGTAGTGGAATCAATGGCAGTGAAATCGATGGCCTACATAAACTGTTATGTAAACAGCAGTTAGGCTACACAGAGATGAGAGTAATAACATTTTCCATAGCCATTTTGTTATAAACCACAATGGATGGCATAGAACATGATTTTCTGGAATAAGAGAGAGAATAATAACCATCAGATTACAAAAAAAGTCAATATCCAGCACTGGACTACAGAATAAATAACTGATGTCTCTTTTCATTGAAGTCATTAAATAACTGAATGGTGTGTCTGAAATTGTGCTTTTCATCACATCCTCCACTTAAGACTTATATATTTCCTATATGACGTTATCAGAATTTCTACATGAACCCTTTGACATATTTTTTATCCTTTCTTGAACAAAACTATATCACAGCAACCTGTTCATTAAATTATGTTACATATATGTAAATGAGCTGTATGAGGAAAAGGTCTGTATGATTGCCTCATCTAGTGGTGATAAACGGTATGTATGAATTTTATTTGAATCTGCTCTCCCACACTTAACTGAGCCATAAGCATGAG
>NC_083476.1:11461241-11556241 GCF_030014155.1 Tachysurus vachellii | reverse complement strand
CAATGTCTCAAAGCAGCTATACAGAAGTATATTTTACTGTATAAGTAAGTTTTTAAATTAGTAACTATTTATCTCTAACATTTATCCCTAATGAGCAAGCCTGAGGAAACAATGGTAAAGAATAACCCCCTTGGAAGAAACCATAAGAGGAACCAGTCCCGGACGGGGACCCATCCTCATTTGGGTGACACTGGACAGTAAATAATATAAACGTAAATAATTTTCTTTCTACAACAGTTTGTAGTTAAGTGGATTTGTTTAAGTGGAATTGTGCAACTAAGAGCTCATGAGAAACATATCTAAATCATCCATCTATATCATCTGGTGCTGATGTGGTTTTAACCACTATGGCATATAGCCACATCCAGTGGTGTAGCTAGGAATTAATTTTGGGTGGGTGGGGTGAGAACTTATACTCTGCATAAATTACCACATGATTTGTACCATTATATTGTGTGACATGCTCAGGCATTGTGGGTGGTTTCCAGATAGAACAAGGAGCCATGATAGAACAAATTTGTTATTTAATCATTTAAGGCAGCATCTACTGTTAACAAAGCTTGACATATTAATAGATCTGCCATACAAAATCTTTAAACCAATAATGATTAAAATAACATGGTAGTAATAGGGGGAAATGTCATTTTACCTGAATTGTTTTTCCCTTTGCTGCATTATTTTAGTCACATAGATATTCCTTGATATCAGATACCTGTATAGTAGCTTTCAGAGATGTGTAAATACATGATCCTGATTGGTCAGTCAAAATTTTCAGCATATAGCCAATTAACAGCAATTAAATAAATTACGTTTTTTTGCAGGTTAAATGATTAATCATAAAGAAGACCAAAACTTTTGTGGTGTAAATATATGGTGTGTGTGTGTGTGCGCGCGTGTGTGTGTGTGTGTGTGTGTGTAAAAAAAGCTATATGTCTGATATGTTAACCACACATGTATAAGAATAAGAATTCAGAAGAGCCATGCAATGTTTGACATTATCTATAAACATTACATGCTATCATCTATAAACATGGACAAATGGACTAAAAGCTGTCATATTTCCACTCTTCATACATCTCTTCATCAAGACATAGTTCAGCATCACTACACATTAGCGTCAGACCCAGGTAGATGGTGTGTCCTAATTGTATGTTGAAGTGGTTCCAATGATAAAAATGCTCCAGCTTGAAATGTTAGATCACTGTTTAGTCATTCAAATATCTGTATCTCTTATGGATTTTTGGCAAAGCTGAAACTGGAAAGATTATCTGGAAAAACTGAAAGAAATTATTATTATTTCTAATGGATGTAGCGGTTTCCTGAAATAGAAACGAAACAGTAGCCAAACTGGAACCACTGTGAGTGTTTATGTTAATGTTCATGTTAATCCTTTGTTGTCTAGTAAGTTTCATGACTGACTGCTTGGTCATGCTCACAGTAAAGTAAAACATCCTGCACAACCAAAATTTTCTGTTGCATTCCATGAGTTCCCAGTTCTGATGCACACGTCAAACATGATGGAATGCATTTCTACTTCACTTTTATTCCTGATATTTGTCTCTCTGTCATCGTTTGCTACTGTAGTCGTGTCAGTATCGCTCCACCAGGCCAAGCTCCAAACTCAGCTATAGGACCTGGAAAGAGCTGGTTCAAACTTAACCTGCAGAATCCTCATATATCGCTTTTCTGTTTAGTATTTTTTAAATGTACACGCAGCTCAAATGCAGCCTTCAGTTTGTCTGGAGAAAAAAGGTGCTGTGTGGGAAGGTGTTAAAATTAATAATCAGAGCATTTGTCACTGGGAGAATTTTTCCTCATGTGTTTGCATCACATTAATCTGTTATTGCTGTGCTGTGGGGACTGTTACAGAAAATGCTCCTGTCCATCCATATTGAAGTGAGAGGAAAAATATGATTAGCAGTCATAGAAATATTTAGTATTTTGAATACTGTTTATTTTTACCACTGTCTTTGTGCAACAGTGATTTACTGCAACCTGACATTAAAATTTGATCATTTTAATTGTTTCCATGGGATGAATTGTTATTTGTCACATTGACGCATTTGACCACACAGCTGTTTATTCTAGAGTCAAGTTTTTGGCGAAGGGTCCGTGTCCGGGAGAGAGCGCTGGGATGCTATAATCTTGCACCCTATTCTTGCATCTCAATCTGGTGCTGATGAGTAACAGAGATGACACACCTGCCCTCTTGCTAAATTATTGATATGTTTTTGCACTTCATGGAGAGATGTATTCATGCTAGCTTGTCACCTTGCCAAATAAATAATGCAGCACTAATTAACAGATTACTGTAAGAGAGTGAGGGACTTTTTTCAGTCCCAGTTTGTGCACAATAATTCCATGTGTTATATTAAAGATCCATTTTAACAATGTTTAAAAGTTAAACTACTCATATGGGTGAATGATGTACGCATGTTTTATAACTTCTATATAAGTTAGAAAATGTTTTATGTATGAATAAAACGTTGATGTACGCATGTTTTATAACTTCTTTATACACACTGTATAATTACTTCAGTTTTTATTTTAAAAAAATCCAGCTTATTCCTAAAATATGCAAAACTCCCTTTGTTCTGAAGACATCCCTGTATCTGCAAACATAAAATTACATAATACAGAGCAGAATTACAGAGATATATAAAAATAGGCATATAAACAATAAATGTATCATTTGATCCATTTTTACAGTAAATATAATATATATAATAAATATATATTAAATAATAATAACTATAATACCATGCAAATAATAGGACAAACACTTGTATGCTTGTTTTCGTATTACCCTCCCTGTTGTCCCCTTGTCTTTGTGTGAAGAAAATCTTAGGCCCTTCTCTGTTGTGAGGAAAGATTGACAAGGCGTGATACAACAAGTACTGAATCAAGGAGCATTTTATACACTGCATTTCCCTGGTTTTAATGCATCATCTGGGTATTAATAGTGCACTACATCTACATCTCTGTCCACTCAGCAGCCATCTTGGCAACACTTTCAGGCAGTTCATTTCTTTTCAGTCAAACCTGACTCTTATCTACTTGAAGGAGGACAGACTCTAAAACAGATCAACAAGAATGGTGTTTCTAGCACTGTTTTGAAATAGCTGTTAAAAATCTCACCAAAAATTACAAAATAATGTGCAGTCTTTGGCTCAAATAACACAAATGTTATCTATTTATCTGCCTAACTGTTGCATAGGCACTATCTCCATAACAAATGGAGTAAAGCAATTGCAGTTCTGTATATCTTGCAATAGATAATTTATTGGGGTCATGATGGCTCAGTGTTTGTGTCACACCACCTGAGTTCCTGCCTCTGCCCTGTGTGTACGGAGCTTGCTTGTTTTCAACCTGCTTTAAAGTGATTCCATGTACTCTGTTTTTGATTTGTGCTGTGCGCTGATTGGCATCTCTAAATTCTGTGAGTTTGTGTGGGATTGTGTCTTGTGATGGGTTTGTACCCTGTCCCTGGTGTTCCCTACCTCAAGTCCCTTAGGATAAACTCCAGTCTTCCTGTGGTGCTGTAAAGAACTAAAGAAAATGGATTGATGATCCAATCCAATTATTTGCTGCCACAAAATGTTTGTAATCCATTGGTGGCTCTGGGTTACAGATCAGAAGGTTAAGACTTCAAGCTCCAGCACTGCCATGTTGTCTCTATTGGGCCTTGAGCAAAGCTTTTAATCCTTTCTGCTCCAGAGGTGCTGTATCATGGATGACCCTGTGCTCTGACCCCATTTTCCTAATATTCTGGATAAAAGAAAGAATGTCTCTCTTTTGTATTGTTTATGTAACAAGTCTTTTTCCTCTTCTTCCGTTGGCAACCCTTCCAAACATTTGTCTCAAAAGATTCCTCAGATACCTCTCATATTATGAGAGAAATTACTATGAAAAAATAAAGCAAATACTAATTTTGCCTCTAGTGAGTGCTTACCTAACATGTCCAAAAGCAAATATGAAGACTAGCTCTTAATTATTGACTATAGCACTTATAATTACTGCATTATTTAATTTGGGTTTAAATGGTTAGCTTTAGAAGATCACTCTATATATGCTGTAAGATATTTGCATTTCTTATTGTTATTGCTAAGTATATAGTCTAAAATAATTGATTTGCAATGACCCTTGCAAACAGTGATACCTAAATATCAAGAAACATATACTATAAATAGAATATATCATATTTTTATATAGTATTTTGCCATTTTTTTAAACCCTAATCATCACACTTTTTCCTATCCAGTCAGTGTATCCTCTTGTGTTTCTACATGTTTTCGACACCTGCGCTTCTTTTCCTTTATTCCCTTTCTTCCTTGCCAGGTGAAAGTAAAAGAACGGTTATGGTTTTTTGTGTGCTGTGATGGACATGTGCCCATTTGCAATCCAGTGAGAAAGAAAGGCTCAGGAAATAGTCTCACTTGGAATTGGCTGCCTGTCTCCAAATGCATTTCCAGGGACTATTGATTTGGTTCCAGCAAACCCACCATTTCTTTTTTCAAGTGCGGCTGTTGTTTCATATGCTGTTGAACCAAGCTTGACCCTTTTAGTGTGGACATGAATAGGAGACGGCACGGTGCCACAGCAGGTATCATCGCTGGCTCACAGTCCCGGGGTTTGTTCCTGAGCATGGTTAACTGTCTGTGCTGAGTTTCACATGTTCTTCCCATGTCCATGTAGGTTTATTCTGAGAAAGCTTTCATAAACAGACTATAAGTTGATTAGATGCTCATAATTAGCTATCAGGACCATGCTGTTGTTTGGTAAATTAAGAATAACTCTGCTTCATCACACCATACGGGTATGGAAATGTGTTATTAATTACATAATGTATATTGCCTGATGATGTGACACAAACCTTTTTTGTCCAAAAAAAAAAAAACAACTTTGCCGTTTGAAAATTTTAAAACCTTTTTAAAATTCAGGTTTTCATTCCAGCCAAGCAGGAGCCACACCTGATTCATCTGGTGTAATCACTTGATCTTGAGCTTTCAATTGACTCAGGTGTTTGAGGTTGCTTTGTGGGAATGAAAACCTGCACTCACATTGTCCTTTTGCTGATAAGATTGGACAGCCCTTATCTAGTGTGACCAATAGGAAAAGATCATCTTATGACTCCTATGCTGAAAACAATCCAAAGACATAGTAACATCATACAGCAGTATGCCAAGGATCCTTCGAAATGTCTAGGTTTGTAAGAAAACTTTTACCTTTTTAGGTACTGCTTTGCAGATGCCTCATATGGCTGTCATGTTGTATAACCTCAAAACAACAGTGAAAATTATATCTGTAAATGTATATTTTATACACATTTTTATTAAATTAAGTAATGTTTTGCTTCACGGGTCAATTCTTGCCTATTAAGAAGAAATAAAAGAACTTGAAAATAATCATGTGGTGTGACCAAAAGTCATGTGGTGTGACTGCTGTCTGTATGTATTCCATTGGCTCTTTGGTTCTTTCTCATTGTCTGCACTTTCATTCTCAATGTTTGTGTTATACATATGGGTTTTTATTACAGTTTAATTAGGAGCAGGTTTTTCAGTGTAGTAAAGAAAACAACTACATGCCACATGCAGAGGTTTAGCTCTGACCTTAATGCAAGAGCTGATTATCTTGCTAAAAGAAAAGTTTTAAGTTTGCCATATGATATTAACACTGCCCTATTATTTCTATTTAGCTGATTAGGATTAGCATGTTCAAAGTGCCCATATTTTACATTCCCCCTAATATCTATTTATAATGCTATAATGTCTGGTTTCATGTACCAAAAAGAGACGTAATTCATTTTTATGTGACCATTTTCTATCCCTTTTTCCAAAATTGGAAGTCAAGAGTCAGTAATTGCCTGTTTTGGCAGTTTATTTTCCATATGTGGACTGTATGGATTGGGACTGAAAGAAACTAAGTTCCTCTTATCAACTGCTTATTTAAACTATGAATGACTATGAATATGGTTTCTTCATCATTTTTCTTTCAGAAGAATTTTGGCTTGATTTGCAGTGATGGCAATTTAACTCAAACAATGGCAACAAAAAGAAATGCCCCCCACAGCATGACCACCAGTTTGTACATTAATTTGTTGCTCATGTGCATACACAACTATTTTAACCATATTCAAATTTCTGATTACCAGCTGGGCGAACACTTCTCTTCTGTGTTTACTGAGTTGAATCCACTTTGTTAACTGCTCAGTGGGTTAATAGTGTAAAAATGTAGAGCATTTCTTCTGTACTCAGCCTTTCAGGATAACTCAATCATCCCTGTACATGTGTAGAACTGTTAAATGTGTGTGTGTGTGTGTGTGTGTGTGTGTGTGTTTGTGTGTGTGATTTGTGGTTTTGTGATTTGTGTGTGGCCTTTTTCTTTGTATATGACCTTTATTTGACCTTTCATTTGATATTACTACCTGTTAAAGCTTCAGTGCTTAAATGTATTTGAATGTACGTTTCATTTGTTTTTAGAATAAGTCCTTATATAATGCAGTTCTTTTCTTTTCTTTTCTTTTTATTTCTTTACTTTAATTTACTTTTCTTTTCTCTTCTTTTCTTTTCTCTTCTTTTCTTTTTTTTGAAGTTAGGAACTTCATAAAAGCCTGTCTGGTTTCTTTTGTACGCAAATGTAAAGGTTTGGAGGCGATTAAATATATGTCACATTTGAAAGTGCACATTAATAGCTTGCGCTTTCTCATGGCATTACTGCATGACTCTGATATGCTGTTTTGCCTTGAAAGCAGTGGTGGCTGGTGGTGATATTAGATGGGATGGAAATTGTAAAAAAATTTTATTATTGTAACCAGAAATGTATAAAAAATATATAAAAAAAACACTATGCTTTGCCTATAGAATGTAATCTCAATTAATCATATTTTTTATTTATCATATTCTCCTAAAAGCGCATTTGAAGGATAATATAGTAAATGGTACAGCTTGTTCATTTTCACTACACCTTGGACTGAGTCTATAACATGGCTGATGGTGACTGATTCATATTCCATAACATGAAAACAGGATAAACCATAATTAGGGGGCATGGTGGTTAGTAGTTAGCAACGGTTGGGGGTTTAATTCTTGCCTTTGCAATGTGTGTGGAGTTTGCATATTCTCACTGTGCTTCAGAAGCTTTCTCTGGTTACTCCAGTTTACTCACCCGGTCCAAAGGCATTCCTTGTACATTGTTTGGCATGATGTGTGTACAGCTTCACTTCATTCTATGTGTTTTTACTGTGGCAAACGCTTTCAAATAGAATTTCAATAATTCTCTTTAAAAATTGTGAGATGGATGCCAAAAATGTAGCCTTATTTTGATTTGTTTTATCAGTTATAGACCATAGATTACCCATTGATGTGTCTTTTTATTTTTTACATGAAAAATGACCTGTTTCATTGTTAGCTAGCTAACTTTAGAGCTAGCATTTGCTTCAGTTAGCTCCCCAATCAAATAGCAGCTGATAGAAAGTTACAGCAGAATCAGAAATATAATATTTTTACTTAGATAGATTATAATGCCTTTATACCCTAGCACTGCAGAAGTATGGATCCTGATTGGTCAGAAAGTGGTGATTAATTTTCAACAATAGTACAACTGATATCTGTGTACCAGCAGTAACAAAGTAGTAATAGAATAAAAGTAATCATAAGTTCATATAATTATATTTTATGTTAATCTAACATTTATGGAAGGAGTGCAGTGCTGTGTAACGGGTAGTGGTATAGAATGTTTTATCTAAAGTAAAAGAGAGAAAAGAGAGTCTGGTGTTTCTAGTTGCTATAACATTGGTGATAACAGGAACTAACCTGTTTCCTGAACAATGAGCAAATAAAGTGTTTCAATCGTTGGGTCCTTGAGCAAGTCTCCTTTAACCCTCTTTGCTCCAGGGGTTCTGTATCATGGCTGCCCCTGTGCCCGACCCCTTCCTAAGCTGGAATATGTCAGGAAAAGAATTTCACTGTGCTTTAATGTGTATGTGACAAAAATAAAGGTTGCATCTTCTTCTTCTGCTTCTTCTTCTTCTATAAGATTTTATTTTCTATTAGCTGTTATTATGTAATAAATAAAACATGGGCAGTTTTGGCAAATTGCTGTGGAATAAGAAGAATAAAACTCTCATGTATATGTAACTAAAGGGAAAAGAATCAACTTGAGGATGTTAATAGTATCTCTGCTTCATTACACCGCTTCACAGCAACCTCTGAGGTTTCATCCGTGTGTAAACCCTGTTGCTTTTATATTCTTGATGGCTAGCGCTAAATGGTTACAGCTACAGTATTATACATCCAAAGGTTGAAAGGTTACCTGCCACCTGTCCTCATTCTGTTCTGGCCATCATGTGACTGTTAAATAAAAATGCCTAGTACTCCAGAGCACTTAGATCCCGGTGCTGATAGCATGATGATGAAGTAAGAGTGTCTGTGTGTGTGTGTCCACGGTGTGTGGAAATGTAGTTTTTATTTGATCATCTTGATTTTCCCTCCAGTGTCATGTCTAAAGAAATTTAGTCTTAAAATAAAGCCAGATATACCTCAGCACCATTATTCATAACGATGATTAAGGCTTTTCTGGGTCAGCGGTTAAGGCTCTGGGTTACGGCTCAAAGTGTTAGGGCTTTGACCCCCAGCACTACCAAGCTGCCATTGTTGGTGTCCATGGGGCTTGAACCCCTATCATGGCAGTGATGTGGTTTGTACAGTATATGTAATAAATAATGGCTGCTCAGCTTATTGTTTCATTAGGAACAACTTACACTTTAGTAAGAATCTGATGCCTTATTAACACGGAGAGAAAAACCGAGACTGATGAGGAAATGACTGATCACACCCACATTAACAGAAGTGATATCAAGAACTAATTTGTTTTGATGAGAAAAGTAGTGTTATTCTTTAATTAACGTAAAAATTTTACTTTGCGTATTGTTGTGGCATGAGAAATAAATATTTTATACATGCCGTTCTAGGAAAATAACAGCTTTTGGGGATATAAAAGTAATAATAAAGGTAAAAAATAATAATAAAAACATCTCACATCACCCCATCATTAATTATTTATCTATAAATGCACTGGTCAAGGTTGTGGTGGTTATTCAGAACCTTTCCTATGCATCTAATTGTGTTAGGTTATGGTGAATCAGTATGATGTATGATGTCACCATCAACATGACAGCATGATCATATAAAGTGGCACAATTATCTCAGTGTAGGAGTGAAGGTGTTAAAGGAGAGCAATGCCATTATCTCATGAGCACACACTGCAAATATTTGTATTGTGGTATATTTGTTCAGAAGTTTGGATTCTAAAGCTATGATACGATTTAATCCCAGTGCTCTCACTTTGGACTCAATGCTGGAGGAAAATGATTGAGTTTTGTGATGTGAGAAATTGAGCTTGCTTTGTGTATTTGCAGAGGCGCTGCAGTGTTTAGTGTGGAGGAATCCCGTCGGACTGTCTCCATGCAGATGACCAGTGATGGCCACGACGGCCGACCCCACAGAAGAGTAAAAAAACACACATTACATCAGTATTTTTTTTTACATGCTTTTGTAAATACTCATATTATATTGTAAAACCATGTTCCTGTGTTGACTGCAGATCAGTTGATGAAGTGGTGAGTGAGCACATTTTTAACCCCCTGGAGAGAATCCTTTTGACCTTCTTCCTGGCTTCTATTATTATTATGACTGTCCTTGGTAACCTGCTGGTGATGGTGGCTCTTTCGAGGGACAGGCAGCTGAGGTAAGGGCACTTCCTTTCAGTGATGTCACCTTCAATCACAGAATCAATCAATTTACAATTTGAATTTGAATTACGCTGATTTATCATTTGTCAAATCATTAGGTGTGTTTCCATTAGAACAGGATTCGATATGGAATCATGGTAGAGCTAAGGCCTACAGGTGCAATTTTATTGAGTAATATATCATTAAAAATCCTATTAATGAGAATACTTTGAAGTCATATCATTACGATTACATTTATTTATTTATACCAAGCTAATGAGACACATTTTACTCAATGTCAGTTCCTACATGTCCAATGGTTTTAATTGAAGTTTATAAGCTTGATAGCAATCATGACAACCTGGTTTACATAATATACAGCACAAATATTCTGATGTTAGCTAACTTGCTAGTGTTTGGTTTTCACTACTTAACATATTCCTAGCCTAAACTTACCTAATTTGTTAGCCTCTAATATGAAAGAGCTACTGCTGGAAGTGACTGTACTTCTATCACTTTCTGGTGTCTGAAGTTTGCTTCTTAATTTTGATGATTAATTTAGCTAAGCAGTAATTTAGTCACCAATTTAGCATTATGGAACCTGCATGGTTTTGTGCAGTTGTTCAGTGTCTCAATCACACATGATGGTGAGGTTTCTGACTCTAAGTGACTCTATGCGACAGAAAAACTAAACATAACCCCATTTGAAGCTGAATGTTTGGAGTATTGTTTACACTGATCGCTGATTTAATTGACATGTCCCTTGTCCCTAATGTTAGGAAGAAGAAAACCAACTACTTCATTGTCTCCCTGGCATTTGCAGACCTCCTGGTGGCTCTTTTAGTGATGCCATTTGCAGCGATAGAGCTCACCACAGGCGACTGGAGATACGGAGACACGTTCTGCCTGGTGCGCACCTCGCTGGATGTGCTGCTTACCACAGCCTCCATACTGCACCTGTGCTGCATTGCCCTAGACAGGTACAAGCATCACACAGACTAATGAGGTCTTATTAACTAGCCCCTGAGAGCTGAACCTAAAATTTGCCATCTACACAGAATAATCATTGTGTGCTGAATTACAAGGCACTTCCTGTTTATTACACAGCTGCCTTGTTAGCCATCTGAGCTGCATGGTCTTGTAACTGTGGGGCTTTTTATCATAATGATAGAAAGCCCTCATTAGAGCAGGTCATTGAAAATCAATGCTGATAACCCATGCAAAGGCGCAAGGCTGATACAACTGTGTTTATTAATCACTTTCATCTGATTGGTTCTTTGTGTCATAAGTATGTATGGATGCACTTCAGATTCAGTGGCACTCTCTGTTTGCTCTTTTCATCAGTGAATTTTGTGTTTAGCCTATAAATGTTAAAATGTTTAAATGTTTAGCCTGTAATCCAGCATTCACAGACTGATTATAATTTTGTCTGGAGTTATGCTATTGTTTTTTCTCACAAGTCTCCTGCTACATGGTAATTAGTAATAATATAAAGGCTCTGTATAACTGTTTAACTGTATAACTGTATAAGTGATTTTAAAAAGAATGAAAAAAAATAACCATACACAAAGAACATTACTACTTAACTGCCGAGTAAATATCTTATTCGGAGTCCACTATTAACTAAACAGTAGTTACTGAGTCTTAATTACTAAATATATGTATATTTAAGCCTCAATATGGGCCATGTTATAGTAGTGCCTTCAAAATGCTAGAAATATAGATATTGCATTAATAATGTGTGTAATTCAGATCATTACTTTATGCTGAATGCTTTGCATAAAAAGGACATTTCATATTTTTTTACACTTTTAAAAGCCAACCATGCATTCATGAACAATGTCTCATTTATCAGTGTCTAATATGGGAAATTATTAACAAAGAGCAAGGCCTAAATTAACGCCTTTTATGTATTCCTTAAAATAAAGGGTTACCATTTTCTTTAAAACAATAAGAAGTATTAATGGATTACTGTGTATAATGCTGCTCCACATTTCTACTGAATAACAACTCAGTAACACAGCCGACATTAGTTATGAGTTTTTGTGTGTTTCACTGTATAGTTTTGTTCCACAACATCATTAACTACTACAGAACAACACAAATAGCACTTCAGTTATTATTACTGAGCTTCACTTTATTGCTTTAGCACATATCGATGTAATAACAATACATACAAACAACTTAACTATAAAAACTTAAGTGAATTGTACAACTTGTAGCTATTATGATACAAAACATGGCTGACTAATTCATTCATTCATTCTAATTACTTTCAATTATTTTAAAATCATATGTAATAAACTGAACAAACAGTAACAGTAGCATCCCGTTTGCGTGTTTTACATAAAACACAGAAGGTGAAAAAAATTTCTCAACGTTATTGAGCGTGTGAACACACCAGAAACATTCATTCCACATAATATGAATACATTGAACAAAACGCAACACATGGCCACACAAGCAAAACGACATTGCATGTCTTTATTACCGTAGTCTCCCTGGGAAGATGATGCGTATTTGTAGTGTTTAACATGCATTATTATCAGTGTTTATATATTATGATGATGCAATCCTGCATGGCTTTAGAGAGAACAGCTGTGGCTCTTGGACTGCACCTGGTCCATGAGGCATCAACACTTGTTCTTTCTCCAGCTCTCTTTTTCCACATCTCAAACACACACACAGAGACTCATTTTCACACATGCACATTTTTGCACCCTTGCCTCCGACTTAGCAATTTTATCCATCCCACGATGCCATTCATTCTTCTCTCTCCACCCCGCAGAGTGATGACTCATGTTTGTTTTTCTTTTTTGCCTCATGCCTGTCAGGAAAAATGCTACAGTATGAAAAAATTATATGATTCACAAGGTTGGGTGAAATCAATATGAAAAAGTGGCACAATGGGGGTTTTGAGGTGGTTTTGCAAGATGACTGATTAGTCAATGATATCTATTAATCACATGCCAATATTCACTTATGTGCCTCATGTGTGGCAGGTACTATGCAATCTGCTGCCAGCCGCTGGTCTACAGGAACAAGATGACGCCTGTGAGAGTGTCTCTGATGCTGGGGGGGTGTTGGGTTATCCCCTTGTTCATCTCCTTTCTCCCCATCATGCAGAACTGGAATGTGATTGGCATTGAGGACATTGTAAGTGGTTCGTCAGATTACTTGACTCAGAGCCAGCGTGCCTGAAATACTATTCTGCAAACGCACCAAACGACAGATATATTTACTAGAACCTGCCACCACAGAGAAGGAGCTCATTTGGCTAATGTGTGGCTGCTGCAGGGCCGAGTTGAGCTTTACCGCTGCGACCCGAGTTTTACATACACAGTCTATGATCAGGGTCCATTAGAATGCAGCTGGTTGGAGACATGCTGTGAGAAATGATCATTGAATTTCACAATTTTGCCTGTGCAACTGAACCAATGTGAAAATAATAAAAACGCAACAGTTTTGTTTGTTCAATATATCATTATTAGTTAATTATAAGTAACTCAACCTCATTAAATAATCAGTTAAATTGTGGAGATTGTATGTGCATTTCTGTTTTTCCTCTATTGAATTTATTAAGAATAGGAATAATAAGAAGTACAAAAAAATCAAGAACACAAGAAAGGGCAAATTCCATTTAGATGTCTTTCCTGTGTCTGTGAGCTTGTTCTTTAACTGTTACCTTGACACTGGAGACTCCTTCAAATATGTTAAATAAACATCTCATAGAATATTTCACCATTATACTTTTTAAAATAGACTTAATTGGAGCTGTGACTTATAAGAACAAGCACTTTAATAAATTTATAATGAATTTCAGAGTTGCTGTTACAGAAAATTAACACAAAATCAGAATCGGTAATTCAACAGCATTGTGATATAAGTGGAGAAAATATCACACTGTCACGGGCGTGGGATAAAAACGGACCCAAATGCAGGACAGCTTTAACAAAAAAACAGGATTTATTAACAAAAAACCACTAAACAGGACAGAGACAAACCAGACAAAGACAACAGCAGACATAGACAACAGAAGACACTAGGATTCCGCGCTGCACGAGGCAACGCGGCTCAATTAAATAATACAAATAATCATGACACATGAGGGACAGGTGTGCAGAGGCGGGGAGGAAAAGACAAGGGCGGGGCAGACACGTGAACAAGGAACATAAACAAAAGGCACATGACCAAAGTCCAGGCAGAGTCCTGACACACACTAGAATACACAAACACATTTAGATACCGTTATATATCGTTATATACACCATGCTGTAGCATTAAATCAACAAATTAAAGTCCACCATTTCATATGAATTTCTTAATGTGTAGAAGAACAACTCTAAGAGCTGACAGATCCCTCTTGGCATGTAAGCAAATTGTAAATATAGATACAGGATATCGATACTAGACACATGGAAAAACAGTCAAATCTAGGCAAGCTAGGCAAAACTGGATACTGAAACCAACACAAGGCCACAAAGAGATATTTTACAGTCTAAAGGTAGTCCATTGTTTAAACAATTACACACAGAGTGTACAGCAGATGCTTGTAAGATAGTGATACAAAGTGAATGCAGCCATTTACTGTAGCCATTTAGACCAAAATTGGAACATCGGAAATTACTGTCACTGGTGATTTCCATGAAAATGGAAGAAATCCTCATCACTCAGCTTGACTTGATTGTACTGTTTGTTTCATACTTCAGATTGAGGAGAGGAAGCTAAGCCACGGCTCAAACAGGACGTCCTGCATATTCATGGTGAACCGACCATATGCTCTCGTTTGCTCAGCCGTGGCCTTCTACGTGCCTCTGTGTTTGATGGTCCTCGCCTACCAGCGCATCTATGTGACAGCTATGGAGCACGCTCGGCAGATCCGAATGCTGCGGCGTGCCGGATCCACTCCCATATCCTCTTACTACAGTCACGAACACCCCGGCTCCAGCCGCATGAAAATAGAAACCAAGGCGGCCAAGACACTGGCAGTCATTATGGGTTGCTTCTGTCTGTGCTGGGCTCCGTTTTTTGTCACTAACGTGGTGGACCCCTTCATCCAATACAGTGTACCATGGCAGATGTGGACCACATGGCTGTGGCTGGGATATATTAACTCAGGCTTGAACCCATTCCTTTATGCCTTTCTGAACCGGGCTTTTCGGAGAGCCTTCCTCATGATCCTGTGCTGTGGGGACATGCGCTATGCCCGCCAGGGAAGCTTTAGTCCAAGCAGACATTGCTCAGCATCTGTGAACGGAACATCAATTGCGCTCAGGTACAGTAATTCCTTTCTTGAACATAACGCTTTACTTAAAATGAAAGATTACCTAGTATATGAAAGCTTTATCTTTTGTAGGTTTCCGGGGACATGTTTTCATGGGTCAAGTGCAGACAGACTCTGTGTTTTGTCATGCATAGTAATCATTTCATACTGATGTTCATTTCAGATTCACCTATAGTGCTGTAGACCCAATGAATGTCCTTTTTATCTCAGCCTTATTCCACTGGCTTTCTGTAGTGCATGTGTGATGGAAAGAATTTCATCTTTCCCTGCACTGAGAAATGACAGAAAACCTGTTTACTCGAAACTCACTTATAATGAAGTCCTGCTTCACGCTTGGTGTGTCTTTAAAGAAAAATTGCTGGCTGCTGTGCATTTTGTGCTGATAAGAGAAAAGGAGTAACATGCACACTGTAAACATTTATGCCAATTGTTACACTTGAACAATAATAGGATTTTGATAAAACAGACATTCACTAAAGATACAGCAGACAGAGATTAGGAAGAAAGACACCGGGCTATTCATTTAATCGTAATTTAAAAAATGTCAGTATTCATGTCGTATCTATTTCACTTTTATTATTCACTTTCAGAAATGATGGATGGCACATGCTCACATTGTTGATTTTAGTTACACGATTGCCAAATGTTTGTGAGCCATCAGATCCATACAGTATGTGCTTTTTTTAACATCCCATTACATATCTATTCCCCATTTACTGTTATAGTAAGCTTCACTCTTCTAGGAAGGCTTTCCACTAGATTTTCCCATGTGGCTGTGGGGATCATTTAGTTACAAGAGCTTTAGTGAGACCTGGGATTCAGTCAGTGTTCTAGTTCATTCCAAAGCTGTTCAGTGGGGCTGAGATCAGGGCTCCATGCAGGACACTCAAGGTCTTCTATAACAGCTTTGGAAAACCATGTCTCCATGGAGCTTGATTTGTGCTTAAGGGTATTGTCAAAGGTATTGAGCTTCTTAGTGATAGTGAAATTGCTACAGCATACGGCATACAAAGATATTCTGGACAAATGTGTCCTTCCAACTTTGTTTGAGGAAGACATTCATGGACCTGAATAGAAATCTTGTCTATGTAGTGTGCCTGTGTCAGCTATTTTATTATTTCACTCTATGGTGTGTTTTAATATTTAAAAAAAAAAAAGTATGATGTTGCCTAAATAGTGACAACAATGCTGTTTAAGATAAGAGATTGATTTTTTGTTAGTTTTCTGGCTCAATCTTTAAAATTACGATAATAAAAAATCGGCACGCTTGAGTAGGCATACTTTAATTGGGTACTTTTTAAAATACAGTTTAAATTCAAAGCTGCATTTTTCTTTGTTTTTTTCTATATTGGCATGTGAGAAAATCACAAACAACAGCCCACAGCAGGCTAATGCATTCAAACTAACAGTAAATACACAGTTTATTTAACAGTAGTGGTATATACTGACAGGCCCACCTGCACACCAACCCTTTGTGTGTGTGTGTTTGTGTGTGTGTATTTGTGTGTGTGTTACTTTGCCCTGCACTGTTGTTTTGGTTTGTCTAGGTCAAAAGGTTTTACTATGCAGATTGTCAGAGATGCTTCATTTCTGTTGAAGTGATGTGAATTTTGAATAGATGCAAATGCAATATGGCAAAGGTCTGTTCAGGACACAGCAGCCATTTCTCAGAGGTAAAAAAAAATAAACATGAGATTATTGCCTTGAATTAAAGTAGGGACCGCTTTAGAAGGGTGGTGCAAAGTCCACAGTTTTGTTTTTTTTTTTTGCTTGGCAGTGGCATGTTGTTTTGTAGTCGTCTCTGTAGTGGCTTTGGAGGAGAGGATTTGGGCGACGTGCCATCATGCTGGCTGTCGGTGGGCGTGACTGTGGCATACTCGTTGCTTATAAGACTTTATGTGTTGTGTGTAAAATCTTTTAAACTGCTTATTTTCCCTTTTACTTGTGCATTTATCTTACTTTGCATGGGAATTTTTCCCTTCCAAACAAATGAATCTCCTGATTAATGTTGTGACCTTTTTGTTCTGCTGTGATTAGACAGATTACAGCAGCTGGGCCGACCTTCTGTGATTTGAGTAGCTTTATTTGCCTTCACAGCCGCTGCCTCTTTATGGTTTGTTTTTGAACAATTACTGGCTGTGGGTGCTTTTACACATTTTAATTCTATTGCACTTTTCTTTAGATTTTGGACATCCAGGTCCTAATTTCTATTTTCAGTTTTATTTTTTAATTTTGTATTGTGGTATTTATTAGATACATTGACTGTAGAAGAGCATAATACTTAAAAAGTATTAAAAATTTGAAATATATTTTGTTGCATTTCTAAGCAATAATAATAGTGAATGTGTCAAAGCAGATGTGGTTTTTGTAATATATTTAATTACTCAATCTAAATAGAAGCTGATTGTAAGACTGCCGGTGATGGTTTTAGAGGGCTGATATCAATCTATATATAGCCTCAAGTTGAGCATCATGCAAACTGAATACCTATAAAGGATATCACAGAAATTAAACAGCAATAGTGACCATACTGAAACTTAATATATGTATTAATGTATATAATAAGGTACGAACATATATTGTTCTTTGCAAAACCTTCTAGAAATAAATTAGACAATAATTTATTCAAAAGCTACTTTTCTACACTGTAAAAACTCAATAGATTTTGCAGTAATGTAACTGCGAGTGACTAATGTGTAAATAAAAGCCTTAACTACTGAGTGACTTCAACCAAATATACCACTGAATTAACCCACACTAAAAAATTGTGCTGAAGCAAAGTCATGCAGCTGAGTGAATTCTGGTGGCTCAGTCATTACAGCTTTGAGTCACACATCAGAAAACAGGGTGTTCAAATCCCTGCACCTCCAAGCTGCTATGGTTATATCCCTGAGGTGAAGCTTGTGTGGTGACTCTTGCATGTATTCTACATGTACATAAGCATCAGCCAAATGAACAAAGGTACTGAATTATGTGATATGTAAGATATAAAACATTTACAGTCGTATTCAAAGTTTAGGAACCCCTGACAGTTTCCATGATTTTCATTTATAAATATTTGGGTGTTTGGATCAGCAATTTCATTTTGATCTATCAAATAACTGAAGGACACAGTAATATTTTAGTAGTGAAATGAGGTTTACTGGATTAACAGAAAATGCGCAATATGCATCAAAATGAAATTAGACAGGTGCATAAATTTGGGCACCCCAACAGAAAAATCACATCAATGGTCACATCACATCAGCCTCCTTTAGCAGAAATAACAGCCTCTAGACACTTCCTATAGCCTGTAATGAGTGTCTGGATTCTGGATGAATGTATTTTGGACCATTCCTCCTTACAAAACATCTCCAGTTCAGTTAGGTTTGATGGTTGCCGAGCATGGACAGCCCGCTTCAAATCACCCCACAGATGTTCAATGATATTCAGGTCTGGGGATTGGGATGGCCATTCCAGAACATTGTACTTGTTCCTCTGCTTAAATGCCCGAGTAGATTTTGAGCAGTGTTTTGGGTCGTTGTCTTGTTGAAATATCCAGTTCTGGCATAACTTCAACTTTGTGACTGATTCCTCAACATTATTCTCAAGAATCTGCTGATATTGAGTGGAATCCATGCGACCCTCAACTTTAACCAGATTCCCAGTACCGGCACTGGCCACACAGCCCCACAGCACGATGGAACCACCACCAAATTTTACTGTGGGTAGCAAGTGTTTTTCTTGGAATGCTGTGTTCTTTTGCCACCATGCATAACACCACTTGTTATGACCAAATAACTCACTCCACAGCACCTTATTCCAAAATGAAGCTGGCTTGTCCAAATGTGCGTTTGCATACCTCAAGCGACTCCGTTTGTGGCGTGTGTGCAGAAAAGGCTTCTTTCGCATCACTCTCCTGTACAGCTTCACCTTGTGCAAAGTGCGCTGAATTGTTGAACGATGTGACACCATCTGCAGCAAGTTGATGTTGTAGGTCTTTGGAGGTGGTCTGTGGGCTGTTTTTGACCGTTCTCACCATCCTTCACCTTTGCCTCTCCAATATTTTACGTGGCCTGCCACTTCTGGCTTTAACAAGAACTGTACCTGTGGTCTTCTATTTCCTCACTATGTTCCTCACAGTGGACATTGACAGCTTATATCTCTGCGATAACTTTTTGTAGCCTCCCCCTAAACCATAATGTAGAACAATCTTTGTTTTCAGGTCATTTTAGAGTTGTTTTGAGGCCTCCATGTTGCCACTCTTCAGAGGAGAGACAAAGAGAACAACAACTTGCATTTGGCCGCCTTAAATACCTTTTCTTATGATTGGATGCACCGGTCTATGAAGGTCAAGGCTTAATGAGCCACCAAACCAATTGTGTGTTCCAATTAATCAGTGCTAAGTAGTTACAGGTATTCAAATCAACAAAATGGCAAGGGTGCCCAAATTTATGCACCTGTATAATTTCGTTTTGATGCATACTGCACATTTTCTGTTAATCCAATAAACCTCATTTCACTACTAAAATATTACTGTGTCCTTCAGTTATTTGATAGATCAAAATAAAATTGCTGATCCAAACACCCAAATATTTATAAATGAAAATCATGGAAATTGTCAGGGGTTCCTAAACCTTTGCGTACGACTGTGTATGTTTTATATTTACTTCAATTTACTGCAACCCAGACAACTGTAAAATTTAAGGTACAAAATTTCAAATAATTTTTCATTCACATTATTGGCCTGTCTGGCCTGATCCCACAGAAGAGCTATAGTAGCACAACTTGCTAAAAAAGGATGCTGGCTATGATAGAAAGGTATAAGAACACAGTGCTACAAAGCTACATAAACCTTGGGTTATGTCATTCATGTGAATAATTTGACACATACCACCTACCTAAACATTGTTGCAGATCAAGTACACCCCTTTTGTACACCCCAATTGTATTTTCTAATGGCAATGACCTCTTTCCACATTATAATGCTCCCTGAAACTGCAAAAGTGTTCAGGAATGATTTGAGAAACATGACAAAGAGTTTAAGGTGTTGACTTGGCCTCCGAGTTCCTCAGGTCTCAGTTTGACCGAGCGTTTGTGGGGTGTAGTCCATAGAGGTGCTACTCGTTACTTACAAGACTTAAAGCATCTGCAGATAATGTCTTGGTGCCAGATTCCACTGCACACCTTCAGAGGTCTTGTTGAGTCCAGGATTTGAAGAATCTACATAATATTAGGCAGGTGGTTTTAGTGTAAGACTGAAGAGTGTATGTGGCAGCAGTACAGACACGTGACAGCAGTGCAGTACATAAAATCTTTCAGGTTATGAGCTTCAGTTAATATTCACATCAAATATCAGACGGGGCAAGTGACCTCATTGTCTCTGTCCATAGCAGGTATGTTGGTGTCACACAGGGTGGTTTGAGTATTTCAGAAGCAGCTGGTATCCTTTTCTCCTTTTAATATCTTTTAATATTTACACTTGGTACTATGTAATGCCAGAGAGAAGAGAGCTGTGAGGACTGTCTCACTTGCTGCATTATAATTGTGGTGATTATAGGTGCTGCAGAGGAGGTAGAGGGAAAAAAATTCACATTCTGCTTCCTCGTTTGGCCGTCAACCCCACTGCTGCTAGGCTTCCAACACCCACCTGTAGTGTCAATCACAGTAGTTTATATTTCTGAGGAAAAAATCGCTATCCTTTTCTTCCAAAGAATCCTGAAGCTTGTCTTAATGAAGCAATGCCAGGACTTAGAACGTCATATATACTCAGGTGCCTGTGATTGGTGGAAAATGGTGCACAATTAGCTTGGCAAAGGTTCACTTCTGCAAGAGAACTTTGAACGTGGGGGTAGTGTGAAAACCTAATACAACCAGTATTACTGCTTAGTCTAAGCCGAAGCCTGTACATTCTGTTAATGCCAAGAAAGATTTCTGAAGAATCTGAGACAGAAATTGCTTGCATGAGGTTTTTTTAAATTCAGCATGATACTGGATTATCAAGCTGACACGAACAAACAAAATGAATAGGTGAAAGATTTTAAACAGAATGGAAACAGAACGGCATCATGAAACATAATTATGTCGATTATGTTTTAAGAACAACACACTATGTTTTTTATTTCCTTTACACCACAGCATATTTTTCAATTTCAATTACACCACAGCTTATTATAATTTTGCATTTATTAAAGAACTACAACAAATCCATATTTATCCCTTTATAGTTATGTATATATGTCATAGAACAACTGTGAAACAAGTTAGTTCCTGTTATCCATTTATTTATTATATACCTTTATCACACCTTTATACCACAGTTTTGTTGAGTTTTCAATTCTGATTGGTCAGAAGATGTTCATTCATTTCCTAATAACATTTCTGGCTCCAATTCGCAGGTTTATACACTATACTTAAGTACTGAACAGCCAATTTCATATCCAATTCCTTTGGATTTTCAGTAAATGGTTCATTCAGCCACAAGTGCATAAGAGGTTTGGAACTGAATTCAGCAGAAAACCTGGGGATCAGTTGGAGTTCCAATTCATTACAAATGTGTTTAATGGGCATTGGGATCAGGGCTCTGTGCAGGCCACTAGATATCTTTCACTTCAACCTTGGCACATTGCCTTTATAGATCTCATTTTGTGCACAAGGGCATTATCATGCTGGAACATTTTTGGACCTCTTAGTTCCAGTGAGTAGAATCTTAATTCTACAGATTACAAAGACTTTCTAGACAATTGCTTGCTTCCAACTTTGTAGCAACAGTTTGGAGAAGAACCAAATATGATGGTCTGATGGTCAGGTGTCCACAAGACTTTGGCCAAATAATTTATAAATTCATAGGATTGTATAGATTACGCTCCATCTAATCTAAACCTAATAATAAACAGATTAAACGGATTGTTGTTTAACAAAGAAAACCATTGATATGGTTAATGATCTGTGAGTCTTTTCTGACACAGGAGAGTCTTCAGGTGAGAGGAGTTGATACTTTTTTCAGAAACATGAGGCAAACTGTGATGTAATAAAATTCTTCTTATTATTATTAAATTCAAGAAAGAAAAAAGATGCTGGTGAGGGAACAAATCTACAGTATATAGCTGATATATGTTACACAGACATTTTACATTACACGCAAACATAAATGGATAAGAAGTGTTGAGTAATTGTTCATTAATAAATTATTAATGTAATTATTAAATTAAGTAATTGTCTGCAAAATTAGATGCTGGTGAGAGAATGAATTAAATGTAAGTGATAACAGAAACTTGATTCATGGATGTTCCACAATATTAAATGTAACTATTAGTGTATAAAAAGTATGATGTACTTATATAAATAATACCAATATGAATTGTGCTGTGGTGCAATAGGAATCAGGATATGCTGTCTTTGGGGCGATAACAGTACCAGTAAGTCTGTTTCACTTATTATTTTCCAAGAACAGCTTCACCGTCACAGTTTTATTCCTCCTCAACATGTGGCATGTCACATCTTCATACCATAACTCATCAGCTTAAATAAATATAAGTAAATAAGTCACCCAGAGCAGGTAGGCCTGTGCACGACACTCATCAACTTTACGTATGGCACCTGAAACAGGGAACAGCTCCAAAGTGTTTTATGACACTGTTTGAGATTAGGGATGTTGTTGTTACACCACACCATAAAGATGTCCTCTTGTGTTTCGTCCGGTTAATGGTTCACTTGTGGGAGGGTTCGTGATGATCACACTGCACACATGTTTAGCAGCTGAACAGTCTTAAGTATGGCTGGTGAACAGGATGTGACCTTGAGCTTTCTTTTTATACACATTGTGTCTGTAAATATGATAGCAGTAATATCACAGTATATTTTTAGGACAACAATTCAGGAGTACAAGACACACCTGGCTAACTTTTGTTTGTTCACTGTGGTCTGTTTTATTTTTAGTCTTTTATTTTAAGTCAAAGATTGCTAAAAATCCACTGCAGTCTTGTATTTTTTATTATATTATTACAAAACTGCAAATCAAGATGCATCACATCTTATACACTAAAGATATACTCTACCCATCAAATGTTTTGTATGCAACCAGGGAAATGAAAATGTAGTCAACAAGACAGTTCACCTTCAATTGTTCTAGCACCAGTGTAATAACAGAGAGTAATCAGTTGACTGAAAGACTAGAGAGAGAACAATCTGCATGATGTTTATGAATTAATGTGATAATGTGGTTTTTCATTTTCCATCTGAACTGGTCGTATTAATCTTTTTAAAATTGAATGTATTAAATTTACACTTACTGTAAATGAATAAAAATGAGATCATAACAGGAAATGTCAGAGTTTCGCCATGTATACGGCTTTCCCAGTTTGCAACAGATGTCATGGTTAGTTATCAAATTGTCATGGTTATCTCTATTACAAGTGTGCTTTTGTTTAATGCTAATAAAAATGAAGTGAATTTACTTCATGCATTAAAAGTAAACTAGCAAAATTACTGCTTTAACTGGCAAAAAGGCTGAGAACTGAGCATGGATCAATTAGGCAAATGTAATGTACGTAATGTAATGTAATGATAATGTACGCTGTTTAATTGTGTAAGATACAGTAACTGCTAAATTATTTGATTATTGATTTTGTTGACACTTATTTTAAGCAGGTTTATCTGCTTATTTTGTTGATGCAGGTATAGCTGCTACTCTTGCAGTGAAAATGAATCAAACTCTTAGCTGTTTAGTTGTGTTCATTCGTCTTTGATGTTCATTCATTCATTCATTTTCTACCGCTTATCCAAACTACCTCGGGTCACGGGGAGCCTGTGCCTATCTCAGGCGTCATTGGGCATCAAGGCAGGATACACCCTGGACGGAGTGCCAACCCATCGCAGGGCACACACACACACTCTCATTCACTCACGCAATCACACACTACGGACAATTTTTCCAGAGATGCCAATCAACCTACCATGCATGTCTTTGGACCCGGGGGAGGAAACCAGAGTACCCGGAGGAAAACCCCGAGGCACGGGGAGAACATGCAAACTCCACACACACAAGGCGGAGGCGGGAATCGAACCCCCAACCCTGGAGGTGTGAGGCAAACGTGCTAACCACTAAGCCACCGTGCCCCCAATTTTTGATGTTTACTTAATCAAATAAAACTTTAATTTCTTTGTTTGTCCATATAGTGCACACGTATCATTTGTGTTCTTGTTTACGATTAGATATTTGTAATGTGACCTCTTCTTTATTTGGTTTTGTATAAACTTAAAATTCAGCTTTTTAAGTTTATTGTCATGTGTACAGAGAATGCTTTAAGCATTGATAGACAAAAGTATCAGTCAAAAAGAGACATATTGTGAGATACAGAGCACATACAATACTTTAAATTATTAATGTATTTAAGCAGGAAAAAAAATACTTACTTATTTTTACTTATAAAAATATTTGGGGAGTTGGTTATTGTTAAAATAATGAGTGGACTTTCTCAAAAGAGCAGGAATTCCCATCACTACTAGAACTGTTGCTTGGCATGCTGACATTGGGAGTGGGTTTATACAGGAGCACAGGGTTAATGTATCCTGTCAATTTTACTGCACACTTTTACGAGCCTTCACTGCAGCTTGATGCAGTTATTAGATCTCAGATTGATCCCAGTCTCGGCTATGTTTTAGCAACCTTCAACACAAACATTGTTCTACATCAGAAAGATCTCCAGGCAATACCAACTACTTACAATAATCCACAGTGTATTTCAGCATTCCGTTAAGAGCAGCATTATAATTCGTGCATTCGGTTGTTTCTCTATAAACTGTTTAACACCTGGCTTTGTGTGGAGTAATAATATCTGCTGGAATGATAATATCATGCGCTTTGGACTCATTTCATGTTTCTTGGACATGTGCACTTGCTCTCATCATAACACCGTAAAAGGGCTTTATGTCAGCAGTATATCACAAGGGTTTCTAAAACAAGATATTTTCCAAATAAAAACCCTTTTCAAGGTTGGAAAAGGCCTGCACGTGAGCTCAGATTTATGATTTGGCAAACTGTATTTTCTTTACTCACCATCATGAACAGCTGGTTTGAATATTTACCTTTTATGGGTTAGGGATAATGATGCTTTAGATTTCATGTGTGCATTTGTTTCATGTATTCATGTGTGCATAAGTCTAGGTGATATAAATCATGCTATTGTAGGTCAATTATACCAAAATTTGCTTACAATTACATTTTTTACTGAATAACGAAGCCTTTTATTGAACGTCCTTCTGGTTATTGTTGCCTACAATGTAATGAAACATCTATAAAACAAGTTCTTGTTCTCACTTATGTTGTAGCAGCTATAAACTGTCTGTTTTTCACCAGCCTGCTGTTATAGAAAATTAATTAATATCTGAACAATCAGAACTGAAAACTACAGGCTTTTACATAGAACAAAGTACATTTAAATATGTTGTTGCATTAATGTATGCAATTAAAGTGTTAATTTCGTCACCTATTTTTAATTTAGTCTTAGTCTTAGTCTTGTGCCAAATGTCCTTGTTAGTTTTAGTCATATTTAGTCATTCACATATCTTTTTTGTTAGTCTTAGTTTTAGTCGACTAAAAGTCTTTTAATTTTAGTCTAGTTGTAGTCAAAAAATTGTAGCTTGACTCTGGCCTCATTAAATGCAATAATATCAGGAACACAAGAGTTATAGTGGAAATAAATAACTTAATGAAAAGCCTAAGATCAAAACTGTAGGTGTGTGTATATATATACCACTTTTGAATAAGAAACAATATCAAGGCTATAAAACTTGTCAAAACTCAGAGAATCACAAAAGTATCAGTGAGAAGTTGAGAACACTCGTTTAAACAGTGCATACACTCGAACTTGACTGCACATCACATTTTTTACTTTATTGATGGTGCTTTTAATCGTAATGCAAAGACCGGTCATCAGGACATAAGCTGTCATGTACAATAAAAGAGCCTGCGCAGCGACAGGAAATATAATTTAACACAAAAATCCTGCCTAGACCTAGGGTGGACTTGTGCTCAGGATTTATTTTTTTTTTGAGCGGCGTGCGGACGAATTCTTTCTACGCACACACTATTTTATTTCTTGATAACAGACTGCTGCGAACTACAGTATTACACACCGTTGCCATGAAAAACAGAGCGTTGCCATGGACACACAGGATTCTAACCGTAGAGACGGAGCGCACTATTTTCTTTAGCGGAAACAATACAATTGCTTTTAAATCAATAAACTTCTTTTTAAATTATCGATTTATTTGGTAGGTAGCAATGTAATAAGCGGGATCCGCTTCGCGGACCTGTAACTTGAGCAACAGCGCGAAGCCGCGAACTCGTTCTGAATATTTTAAAGGCATAACAGCTGATGAAAAAGCAGAGACAATTGTAGACGAATTCCATGTCCCTAGAGCCAGATTCCGTGTCCGGGGATTGGGTCGCCGAGGCCCCCGCCTTCGACTGCCACCCAATCCACATTGCCCCAGCCCCTTAAGGTTCCTCCTGCAGGTGGTGGGCCCACAGGAGATTGGCCCCACGTCGCTCCTTCGGGCTGAGCCCAGCCGGGCCCCGTGGGGTAAGACCCGGCCACCAGGCGCTCGCATGCGAGCCCCAACCCCGGGCCTGGCTCCAGGGTGGGGCCCCGGTTGCGCCATACCGGGCGACGTCACGGACCTTGCTATTAAATTCCTCATAAGGGGTATTTGAACCGCTCTTTGTCTGGCCCGTCACCCAGGACCTGTTTGCCTTGGGAGACCCTACCAGGGGCAGAAAGCCCCAGACAACATAGCTCCTAGGATCATTCAGGCACGGAAACCCCTCCACCACAATAAGGTGGCGGTTCGAGGAGGGGAAACCGTCCGGCACCTCAAGAGGGGGAAGCAGTGCCCTGCGCACACTGTTTACAGTGGGAGTGGGAATCTGCTGACTTCGACTGGGGACATCCTCGGACGGTGGAAGGAGTACTTCGAGGTTCTCCTCAACCCCACCAACATGTCTTCCATTGAGGAAGCAGAGGCCGAGGGCTCAGTTGTGGACTCGTCGATCCTCCAAGCTGAGGTCACTGAGGTAGTTGAGAAGCTCCTCAGTGGCAAGGCACCGGGGGTGGATGAGATCCGCCCTGAGTACCTCAAGTCTCTGGATGTTGTGGGGCTGTCTTGGTTGACACGCCTCTGCAACGTCGCGTGGCAGCTGGGGACAGTGCCTCTGGACTGGCAGACTGGGATGGTGGTCCCTCTGTTTAAGAAGGGGAACCGGAGGGTGTGTTCCAACTGCAGGGGGATCACACTCCTCAGCCTCCCCGGAAAAGTCTATGCCAGGGTACTGGAGAGGAGAATTCGGCCGATAGTCGAACCTCGGGTTCAGGAGGAACAATGCGGGTTTCGTCCTGGTCGTGGAACACTGGACCATCTCTATACCCTCGCCAGGTTGCTGGAGGGTTCATGGGTGTTTGCCCAACCAGTCCAAATGTACTTTGTGAATCTGGAGAAGGCATTCGACTGTGTCCCTCGTGGTGACCTGTGGGGGGTGCTCTGGGAGTACGGGGTCCGGGGCCCTCTGCTAAGGGCTGTCCGGTCCCTATATGACCGAAGCAGGAGTTTGGTTCGCATTGCCGGCAGTAAGTCAGACTTGTTCCCGGTGCATGTTGGACTCCGGCAGGGCTGCCCTTTGTCACCGGTCCTGTTCATTATCTATATGGACAGGATTTCTAGGCGCAGTCGGGGGAGGGAGTCCGGTTTGGGGACCACAGGATTTCGTCTCTGCTTTTTGCAGATGATGTTGTCCTGTTGGCTTCCTCAAATCAGGACCTTCAGCGTGCACTGGGACGGTTTGCAGCCGAATGTGAAGCGGCGGGGATGAGAATCAGCACCTCCAAGTCCGAGGCCATGGTTCTCAACCGGAAAAGGGTGGCTTGCCCCCTTCAGGTTGGTGGAGAGCTCCTGCCTCAAGTGGAGGAGTTTAAGTATCTTGGGGTCTTGTTCACGAGTGAGGGAAGGATGGAGCGGGAGATCGACAGGCGGATCGGTGTATCTTCTGCAGTGATGCAGTCGATATACCGGTCTGTTGTAGTGAAGAAAGAGCTGAGCCGCAAGGTGAAGCTCTCTATTTACCAGTCGATCTACGTTCCTACCCTCACCTATGACCATGAGCTTTGGGTCATGACCGAAAGGACAAGATCCCGGATACAGGCGGCCGAAATGAGTTTCCTCCGTAGGGTGGCTGGGCGCTCCCTTAGAGATAGGGTGAGGAGCTCGGTCACTCGGGAGGAGCTCAGAGTAGAGCAGCTGCTCCTCCACATCGAGAGGAGTCAGCTAAGGTGGCTCGGGCATCTGTTCCGGATGCCTCCTGGACGCCTCCCTGGGGAGGTGTTCCGGGCATGTCCAACCGGGAGGAGGCCCCGGGGAAGACCTAAGACACACTGGAGGGACTATGTCTCTCAGCTGGCCTGGGAACGCTTTGGCATTCCCCCCGGAAGAGCTGGAGGAAGTTTCTGGGGAGAGGGAAGTCTGGGCATCCCTGCTTAGACTGCTGCCACCGCGACCCGGCCCCGGATAAGCGGTAGAAAATGGATGGATGGATGGATGAATTGTAGACGAAAATGAAGAGAGATTTTATCTTAGTTTTTAATTTTATACAAAACATTTTCGCCTCGTCTTTTTTCGTCAACAATAATGCATGTTAATTTAGTCTTAGCGTTTTTGGACAGTGGTGCAGTCTTGTCATCGTCTCGTCTTAGTCATGAAAAAAAGGTTGTTGACGAACATGTCGTCTCGTCTCCTCTGACGAAATTAACACTAGTATTAATGTTATAATATCAAAAGCTATGATCAAATATTGGCTAATATTGTGATGTGAGAAATATATATAATATCGCCACATAACTACCCATGTTTTTGGTTTAAAAAGGCCTGGATATAATGGATGTAAAATGTGATTCCTAAGCAACTAAGATTGTTGTGGGTGGGAGGTGTTTGGGAGAGTTTGTGTGGAACAATAGATAATGGATCAAGCATAATAACTGTCATGTGAAATTAAAGGAGCATGTTTTATCTATGATGTACCACCCTGGGTAGATCCTCAAGCTAATCCTGTAGTCATTATCATACTGGAGTTGTTTTTTTATAACTACGGTAACAATATGAAGCTATAATTGCATGAAAAAATTTCACTCATACCATTGCTCTTGCCTGCTCTGGTGAATGCCGAACTGGAGCTGGAACCATGTAGAAATGAAAGAAGATTACTGATCTCGGTTAGAACTGATTGTTTAAATGGTATCCTGCTTAATCCAAGGCTAAAGATGTTGTTTCAATTTTTGGCCAGAACTAGGACAGATCTAATCTCTGGAGCCATAAATATCCTGCTTTTACCAGGTTAATGCCATGTCAAATAAATTCTACCCATAATATTATTTGATAGCACTTTGATTGAACACATAATTTATGGGTTATTTTGACAGCACATGTTTAGCGTCTTTGGGGAAAAAAAATCTCAGTTTGACCAAATCAGACAGTACTGAGCTGTCTTGTTTAATTCCCATCTTTTTTTTTGGTCTTGTATTTTTTTTAGTTTGTCTATTTATTCAAACTGGCAGTATTATGGAAACTGTTGTCATAAAAACACATTTGGAAAAAGATTACATGTTCCATTGAAACATTTCACTCTTTAGGCCTTCTCTGCACAGAGAGTGCAATTCAGTTCCATTCCATTCAGTTCAGTTGCATTTATAAAGCACTTAACATTGGGCATTGTCACGAAGCAGTTTTATTGAAAGTATAAAAAAATCAATTAAAATTTTAAATTTATTCCTAATGAGCATGCCGGAGATGAGGATGCCAAGGAAAAACTTCCTTTTAAGAAGAAACCTTGAAAAGAACCAGACCCAAAAAGGACGCCATCCGAATCTGGCTGATAGAGTGTTTATGAATAATTTCTCTTCTATAACCATGTACTACAGAGATATTGTTACAAAAATGTATCACTGATTTTTAACTTTAAGCCTATCATATCAAATTGAAGTTACCAACTGTTCAGTGATGGAGACTTGAGTGTGAACTGTTCATACACATGCACACAGAGGCACAGAGTATTCCCTGGACGTCCAGCGGCAGAATACTTAGCTCGCTCTGCTGCAGCCAAGGTTCGATTCCAAAGCAGGAAACCAACACAACCACTGAGGGGTTAACTCACAGGCGCTGGTCCAGTGCTCATCCAAAGCCTGGAAAAAATGTCAGGGTTCAACCAGGAAGTGCATCCGGCAAAGTTTGTAAGAAAAATCAAATACGCGTGCCAGGTATTTCGGATGACCCGTTGTAGCGACCCTGAACAGGGAGCATCCGAAGAACAACATATTCAGTAATTAGAAGAGTGCAAGCAAGGACTCCAGCAAGAATATAGCTATGACATTATAACTTTAAAGGGAGAAACAGAAGGGAACATACATGAGGGGACTCTGGGACACAAACGTATTAACCAAAGGGTTGACTAAATAAATGAATTTTCAGCATAAACTTAAACACTGATACTGAGTCTGAGTCCCAAACACTTTTTGGAAGGCTGTTTCTAGAACTGTAGGTCATAAGTAAGCCTTCACTATTAAAAGTACCAACAAACTCAGTAAGACAGTAAGATTCAAAGTTTACTCAGGTTGTGCAACATAAAGCAGGAATGCACCTTGACTGGTACCCCAGGCCATCATCAGGCATCATGCACACACAAATTCACACCTAGGGATAATTTAATGACCTACTGCCATGTTTCTGGAGCATAGAAGGAAACCAGAGACCCCAGAGGAAACCAATGCAGTCACTGGGAAAATATGACAAAGTCTACACAATAATCAAAGTTTCGGAAATTATTTAGGAGTTTTAAAGTTGTATTACATTTTATTATATATATATATAAAAAAGCCTTATAGTACAGTTTTTATTGAAAACAACCAAATATAAGATGCAAATGTATACAATAATATTCCAGCTGTTGGAACTGAAGCCATAGAGCGTTTTTATTCCTGAAAATTTTCTAAAGGATTAAGGGTGATTCAGATTTAAACATTTAAATTCAAGTGAGCAGTCAAATCAGCAAACTCTAAGAACTGTAATTTAATAGTGTGCTGTGAAATCACAGACCCACTTTAGAGAACGATCGTGTGAATGTAATACATTGGAAATCAGATTTCCTAGACAGAGGTCAGTGATTTGTGAACTGTGCCCATCTATCTGTCAGCTATAATATTACAGGGTAGTGTCTGTCCTGCAAAAGAACAACACAGTCGGAAGTGTCATGGATGATTACTGGTGAAGATTTTGGTGAAACTTAGGTTTGGATGAACTGAACTAAAAAGCAGGTCAATATTTTTTATTTGCTGTTTTGTCACTACACTGACAATGGCTTATCTGTACATGTGCACAGCATGCACTACAAAATGAGCAAGTAACGTGGGAACTCCGGTTCAGAAACGGATCTCATATCCTCAGGGATTGGCTTCTATTTACCACAGATGTTCGGGATGTTTTTACACATTCAGACTATTTGGCCATGCTCTGATTTGATCATCATATCAAAATAAGATTTACAAAGATTTATTTGTACTTGATACATGAGGGGCTGCATATTTTTTGGCCACCCATATCCCCTGGTTCTCTTTCTGCTGCAGACACCCCCCAGGTTTTGCGTGTTAAGTGGGCTCACGAAAAGGTTCAGGGTGCCAGAGATATTTTTATGCCTGGTCTTTGTGGTTCAATGGTGAAAACAGCAAGTTCCAAATTCAAGCCCTGAGGCTGACACACATACAGTACAATATCAGAGACCTAGACCTAATTACATCATTTTTGTACTGTACTAATATACTATTGTGTGCTTTCTCTATGTGGTGTGAAATAAATATTTATCTAAGGACTGTAAATATTCATGCAAACAGTACAAGAGAGAATATCAAGAAATGGCAACATTTTTTTTCCCGCAACAACCATGTCGTGTGTAAAATTTATTTATGACCATAACATTTTAGTAGAGAGGAACTAACTTTTTAATGATGCATGTACTGTGTGTAGGGGGGGCACGGTGGCTTAGTGGTTAGCACGTTCGCCTCACACCTCCAGGTTTGGGGGTTCGATTCCCGCCTCCGCCTTGTGTGTGTGGAGTTTGCATGTTCTCCCCGTGCCTCGGGGGTTTCCTCCGGGTACTCCGGTTTCCTCCCCCGGTCCAAAGACATGCATGGTAGGTTGATTGGCATCTCTGGAAAATTGTCCGTAGTGTGTGATTGCGTGAGTGAATGAGAGTGTGTGTGTGTGTGCCCTGCGATGGGTTGGCACTCCGTCCAGGGTGTATCCTGCCTTGATGCCCGATGACGCCTGAGATAGGCACAGGCTCCCCGTGACCCGAGGTAGTTCGGATAAGCGGTAGAAGATGAATGAATGAATGAATGTACTGTGTAGTCAAAGATGTATGAGGTACTTTAGCTTGAGCCACTTGAGTTTCAGAAAAGGCTTGGAAAATGTTAGATGCCCTTACTCAGAGGTATTTATTCTCTCGCTCTTTCTCTCTCTCTCTCTCTCTCTCTCTCTCTCTCTCTCTCTCTCTCTCTCTTTCTCTTTCTCTCTCTCTCTCTCTCTCTCTCACTCTCTCTCCCTTTCTCTCTCTCTCACTCTCTCTCTGTCTCTCTTTCTCTTTAACACATCTGAGCAGTGACATATTAGTGGTGTTGGGACTCAAACTCACACTTCTGACTGGTATTCAGACATCTTCACCCCTGTTTCTTGTTTCTAGCTCAGTTTGTAGTGTTCAATGATCAGTTTGGTCTTGTAGATATGTCCGCTTTCACATTTAGTGCTTTTTTCTCAGAAAAAAGGGCTGGAGAATTTAAGTGTGCTGTGGTAAAATGTATGTACCACAAGGTATTTTAGACTATAGATGTACATCACTATAATAAAAAACACATCCATCTAAAAACATGCAATTAATGAAACGTCCCTGAAGATAGTGGCAGTTAATCGATTGCTGGGTCATGTATTAAAGGACAGAAGGTCAAGGATTCCAAACAAGAGTAATTATTGTATCTGCACTAAATATTTACTATGTGTCTACCATCGTGAAATTTACAGACAGTATTGAATTTTAGAAACAGCCCTGAATTACCAGCCATAAGTGCTGTTTGTAATCTTTTGTGCAAGCAGTTGAATTCCCTCAACAAAATACATCAGGTCTAACTCTTTTTTTGCGCACTACACTGTGTGTGCCCTTTATGTTGTGCTATATAGAGCCCTCTCACCATAAAGCAGAACAGCATGAAGGTCAGCACAGAGCGTGTCAACAGGAACAGTCATTATATTCATGCATGAGTGCCTTATTAGAGCTGCTAGAGTGCACAAAGAGCACTTGGTGCTTACTGGAGGCTTCTCTTTACAGGTATATACAAGTTTACTAACCTTTTCAGGCTGAGTGTTGGTGTGATCAGGTTGCCAAAGAATATTGCAAAATTTTAGCAGTGCAGAAAAAAAACTTTTTCTTTGTGCAGGAACCAAATTTACAATAAAATGTTGACCTTTGTTTTTTAAACACCTGGAGTTTTTTAGATTTTATACCACAGTGCTGTTGAATGCTCAATTCTGACTGATCTGTACAAACAAACAAGAGTAACATAGGTGCAAATCGCAGGTTCATTATAAATATAATGGAGATGTTTATTTAACATTTACGGAAGGAGTCTCCAGTGCCAGTGTTTTATCAGTAAACTGTAACTTACTGATACAGGGAATGAAGAAATAAATTATTCTGCAATGTTGATAAATAAATACAAAGTGTAATCTCTGGCAAATATTTGTGGTGTTAGAGAAAAAGAAAACATTTTGTGACATGCTGGTAAAGGAAAATAATCTCTTCTTTGCTAATACTTTTTTTTGCTAATACTAAGGTCATGGACAAAAGAACAAAAACCTTCAGAATGGCAAGTCTCCATGAAAAAAGCTACAAGTCTCCATGAAAAACGATCATTCTCTCCACATTGTGCCTCAAAATGAGTGATTTATTAAAAGCAGATACATCTTGAAGGTAAATCAGGTAAATCTATAGATAGAATCTAGTAGAGTCATGCCAGTAAATGTGATACAAACACACACACACACACACACACACACACACACACACACACACACACATATATATATATATATATATATATATATATATATATATATATATATATATATATATATATATATATTTATATATATATATATATATATAATATGCATTTATTTTAATTAATGGCCTTATCTTTTTAATTTATTTTAATTAATGGCCTTATCTTCCTACTTAAAAATCTAAGAGCATTTACAAACCGATTGCTTGGGAACATTATAAAGAAATAAAATGGCAAAACAACAAGATGTTAGTGTTTGTCTGGCATTACCAAAAAAAGCAACAACAGCTGTGTTTAAGTGTAAAGCACATGTTGTTTACCATGAAAATGACATGTAGTGCAGATGACCGGTGTTGTTTGTGTCAGTAATATACAGGCTAAAAGACCGGTGTACAATAACTGCAGCTCTTAAGCTTAATGGCTTTAAAAGCATAGGGCTGTACTGATGTTGGCAGCTGATTGGTTCTGTATCTCTGTCGGAGCCCGTACCTGTGGGGAGGCTAATTGATCCAAGGCCACTCAGTAGTGAAGGATGTGGACTTAGCGGTGCATTCAAGTTCTGCTCTGAAGCAATTACGTGTCTCCAGCTTTTAAAGTTGCTTTTTTAGTTGTTATTCCATATGGTGGACTCTTTTAATTTCAATCAATATGCTATTTGGTTTAAGTGAAGCAATAAATATAGTCCATTGCATTCATTATTTAAGCCTAAACGGAATTTTAGGCTTATTTGAACTTTTAAATGGTGTTTGTGTGCTTATAGATAGCTTTCCTTGCCTTTTAATAACTGTTCCAATTTTTTTCATCAGAAAAACAATACATTTAAGGAAAGACATTAAAATATGTAACAACTAAAGGGACACAAAAGGGAAAAGCTGCAACACTGACAGTTAACCTTACACGTTCAGTTACAGTGTTCAAGGAAAATTCGTTTAGTGTCATTGTGTCTTATCATTCTGATTTGTCCCTAGGTGTTGATTAATTTTCTATCTTCAGCAGTTCTTACAATAATGCATCTCAGGTTTATAAAAGATCTCATTCTAATATATTATTGTTTCTATGGTAACAGCTAATTTACTGGGAGTTACATGGGGACAGTCTATATCATCTAAAACTGATATAGAAATGGAACTGCTAATTAAGAAAATTTGCAATGTGCCCAATTAATTTCAAAGCAGAAGGTCCATATTCAAATCTCCTCGCTGGCTTACACACAGCACAATCACTAGCTGACATCTTTGCACCTAATTGGTTTAGACTTATAGCAAAAAAAATCAATTATAAAAGAAACTAAACAAACAAACAAATATATATATATTACACTTCTTGATACTTCATAATGTTTCAACAATGACTTTTAATTTGAAACATATAAATATATACAAGCATAAATAAGCATACATGATTCTTTTTTAAGAAACTAATTTCATTAAAAAAATTATATTATGGATAGTAGCATATTAATGCATATTAATATTCTCACCTCTCCTTCCAATTTTTAGTAAGATTTCCAATTTAGTAAGATTTTAACACAGTACATTGGCTGTACTTGTTCCACCCCGGTGTATGTAGTGATGCTGTGTTCGAGGATGTTGGATAGTAAAATGGAACAAAGCTGTGAATCTGGATTACTGCGATTAGCATTTCAAAGAGGGTTGAATTTTATTGTGTTATCTATTTAGACTTGTATACAAATGCATTTCATTTAGTGTCTAATGTAGTCTAAGGATGATGTTATTCACAGCAGTAAAGAATATCAGCGTGAGCTCTAGGTGAGGTGCTGGATAAATATTAGCCAGGATGGAAAGCCAGAGTCAGAGGTGGTCTTTCTTTTGTAAATGCATCTCAAAACACAGAGTGTCGTGAGAATCTGTTTGGACATACAGTATGGGGAGTATTACTGAACATGATCAGCATAATGTACCTCATAAAAGAGAGAGCAGAGCCGCCTTGGATCACTGATCTTATCTGACAAAGTCTTATTATAGCAAAGGTTCATGTGATCAGCCTGAAATGCCTTCCTGAAATATTCACTGACCTGAGGGCAACCCCAACATTTTTCATTTCTACTGTGACAGCTTAAGCAATAATCTATATCCAATGAATTTTTCCACTGCTATTCGTGCTACTATTACAGTAAGTGAAGATATGCACGATAAACTGTTACTATAAAGAGTTTGTATTACAGAATACCTCCTGCAGCAAGTGTTTTATTCCCAGCCAACATGCCATTTCTCTTTGATCTTTAAAGATTTGTTCAGTTCTGACAGCTAAGCTATGTTTTTCGGCAAATGGGCCAAAAACTACACTTCATAAGGTTTAATCGATTACTTTTTTTTTATAACTAACATGTGTAGGGAATCCTTTGGACAAAGCTCACATGCCTTTTGATTTCCAGTTATAAATGAATTCTGTTTAGAACTGTGTTTTTTAAAAGGTTCAATAATAAGATTCATATTTCTTGGAACTTCATGCGTTATCATCCAGGATCGATCACAGTTTTATTTTGGATGAAATAAACATTTGGATTCAAGTTGCAAACAGTTCAATAACCTGGAAAAAAATTTATTGGAAAGGATTCAGACTCCTCTTCCATCATGAGATCATTTTGGAGAGGATAAAAAAAAATGTTGATACACAGCTCATATATTTGACTTTGGCAAGGCATCTGGAATGGAACTTCTGAAAGGCCTCTTGGATAGTAAACATACTGTGAAGCATGTGAGTCTGTCAAATTCCTGTGAATTTTCTCTGAGTGTTTGTTACAACGACAGCTTGAAGCAGAAGTTTGAGGAAAATGTTGATAGGCTTGGACAGTGTGCACAGAAAGTGGGGTGGCGAAGGAGGGCGGAGCAGGGAACACATTTAATAGAAATGTGGACATGATGATGAACTTCCTTGGCTTCTGTAGCAGACAGGCTAAAAATTCCACAGTTATACCCTACTGAACCGGAGCCAAGTCAATCACCTGAAACATTATATGCCAATCCTTTAAACCCTCAGTCTAGATTTAGCTCTGCATGGGATAAAGCAAAGAAGAAATGAAGACCCCTGTTTTCATGTACTAGAAATGTGGATTTGTGGAAAAAGAAGTGTAAATGGACAATTTTCTCAAGCTAATCATACCAAAGCTGTGTAATGTGTTAAATGACGTTGTGATATTTGTAGAGTTTCTGGCCCATATTCTCCTCCTCTATGATTGACATTGTTTTTATTATCTAACTTTTTTAACCTTGTTCCAGACTGAGGAATGAAATTTAAGTCCACCATAATGCTTTTACTCTGCTGGAACTCCAAAGTTAAGCAGCGGGTATTAAGCTCTGCTCAGAAAAAAGAAAAGTATGGAGGCCATTTCCTGTCTAAAGAAATCATACAAATCGCAGTTTTATGAAATCCGTAACATGTCTCACGTTATGGGTTTATACACCTCATCATTTCATGGCCAGAGAGGTTTGACAGTCTGTAGCTTCAATTTGAAAACATTACACTAGTGAGACATTTCAGTCAAAAATCTTGAACAAGAATTGTGATCATGTGCTTTGGCAGTGCTTTCAAAAGTAACAATCGCTTTTATAATTGAAGCATTAATCTGTTTATAGATTTGCAAGTCATAGTTGAACAGCCATGAATTTTGTGCATTTTGTGTATGATTACTTATGACAAGTAAATGTAAGGAGTCAAAAAAAATGACGTGAAGATTACTTTCAGCTGGAGTTGGGAAACTGAGGTGCTCTGAGAAAGCCAACTTCTTTCTTTCACAGATGATCTACAGTCCTATAGTTTAAAATTTACTTTGGCTTCTGAGGTTTTTCTTAATATGCAATAATAACCTTAATACATATATAATCATTTTTATATCATATCTCTGACTTGAAAACAAACAAAAAAGCTGTACCAACGATCTTAGCTGCTTCTTCCAGTCTTTATTTCTTCTATGTGTCTATACACATTTAATGAGTGGTTCCATATGACAGAAAAGATGAAATCATGGTTAATTTCATTTTTGTGTACCACACAGTAAACTGCAAGTAGGAACTAAATTAGGAGCGGGGAACCAAACAAACATTAGATAACACACCATACGATTGGCCCAATGAATAAATCAAACCAGTTGTTTGGATTTCTCGCTTTACTGAATTGAGTAATTTGCAGAAATGAGAAAATTCTTACAACTAGTAAAAACTAGTTACTTGTGCCTGAAATCAGACTCATGCACTGAAAGTAAGAGATCACCTGTTGCTTTGCTGCTTTCTAGTGTGAACAGAGGGCCACATGACTTGCCATGATGTAACGTGCACTGTAGTATATTCATGAATAGGTTAATGCTACCCTCTTCTGCTTTTATTTCAGGAAGAGATTTAGCTAGGCAGCTCTTTTGGGTCAGTGTTTCTTCTCACAAATAAAGTCTGTCCACTTCCACCAGCTTGAGAAACATTTTTACACAATATTGTGAGCCGTGAAACAAAGATAGATTGTAAATATCTTCTACTAACACAATCAATATCTTGATAAATTATCAACTTTTTAAGATTTCGTTGGTTATATTTATTTAGCATTTTAATTATTTTGAATAACAATTACAAACCTTGGATGCAGATATGATGTTATAGTTTTCTATTGTTTTAAATTGCAAAAGGTGAATTTTAATTTGAAAAAAAGCCCCTTTTCAGTTTTTTATTGACATTAAATAACGTTATTATAACGTTAACGTTTTTTTTTTTTTTTTTTTTTTTTATAACATATATTGATGCTTCATGCTATATATCACCCACCTCTACTGGCAGGAAGTGAAGTATGTATAAGCAAAAAACAGTTCTGTGAACTTTCCTTCATAAAACTTTTTATTTCCTGCAGAAGGATAAACTGTGTTTAGTGCTTTTGGATCTGAGTCATGTGTTATCTGGGACTGATCTGTTATGCTGTTGTTGTGGGTTTTATTACACATAAAATTCACTGTAATTAATTTCCCCTCTGTAAAAAGATCTATATAATGATCTTGTTTCACTAGGGCTCTTGTCAGTTTTGCCTGTAGTTTTCACAAACTCTCACTGCTGTCAAGTAACTACTATATACAAGTGTTGTAAAAAGAAGAAAAATGAATGTGTCTCTCAAACTGAGGATCTGTTATTCACCTTCACCTTCAGACATTTATGTATAAGAAGCAGTGGCATCACCAACATATATTTCTGTATAAAATACCTATTTTTCTAGACAGCTTAACCTTGTTTTAAAACTTTATTCTATATTAAACCTGTGCATGTATTCCATAGTAGCTTAATATATAAACATTCGAAAGAAAGGTTTCTCACAATTATGTGTGAAGAGTGTTGGATCAGAGTGTACAGATGAGGAGGTAAGAGAGCTGAACAGACTAAAAGACTACAGTGCCAATGCATCCTTATTCTGATAGAGATGAATTTAATCTGTGAATGAATCTGTGAGCAGTTAAAAAGCATTATTTATAATGTAGGAAACAAACCATATATTTTTAACCATATACGTTGGTAGCATTTGTACAAAACATTTACCACACAAATTTTTATAAACCTAAAATAATCCACCCAGGTCACTGGTAGTCCCATGCAGGATCGTTTCCATTGATGTACACCTATAGAGTGACTTGAGATATGGTGCATGGACATAATAAACATAAACCATTAGGTGTATATACAAGAACATTGAGAGGCCAAAGGTCTGACAACTAATGAAACTGACATGAATTTGAAAATCTTTTAGTATTTGGTGTGTCTCGATTTTGCTCTGATGACCTGGCTAAAGCTGGCATGGACATCTTCAGAGGAAGGACATACACATGAAGATGCAAATGTACATTTAATAATTTGATCTTAAGCTTTTCTTTAATTTTAATGATTTCTTTAAAACATTCTGTTTATTTCCAGTTATAAATGAAAAGACAAACCACAGAATACCAGTATGTACAGTCTCAGACTTTTTTCTTCAGACCACACCGTATGTAAAGCCCAGGTCTTGGTCAGAGATCACCTTGGTGGTAAAATAATCAGACTTACCTTCTATATTTCATGTACTTATCAGGAGCACTTTTATCGAGGTGCCGTCTCCAGTTCTGCCGGAGCTCCTGGCACACAGATTCAATGGGCAGGCCCATAATGATAGGTATTTCCTGATATTTCTGTCCACGTTGTGGCTAAATTTATTGTGTCTGTGTTTGTAATGCTTCTGGGGATCTTAAATGAAGGTTTCTCAGTCACAATGCAGTATCAGTAGCAGGTGAAGAATTCTGAGACAGAAAAAGACCATTCTGTGGCACAGCTTTGAATGTAACTGTAGGTAACTGAGAAATTGTGTTCCTTCAAAGTTCCCCTCCGTTCATACATGTGCTGTCATGCCGTACTTTCTGAAAAAAATGCTGTGGTGAATTTATTGTTCCTGCATGATTTAAGGTTTTTATTTTTTTTCAATGTTCAGTCATTAGCAACCGGGTTTTGTGCCGCAGATTGCAGACCAAACAAGAAGAAGGAATTTCCATTATATTACCCATTTAGTTAATATGCCCTTGTCAGGAATGCTAACAGAAATTCTAAATTATTTTAATAAATGCTAAAAACTGCAGCATTGTTTAGCCACTATGCTAACCAGACAGGATTTCAGTGAGAATGTTTCAGAGAATGTTAATATTCAGTAGCTTTACTGTTATTGTTATCTAGTTGACAACACCAAGTTATTGTCATACTGTCTAGATCACAATATATCCAACTGATGCTAAACAGCTAGCTAACATGAGCTACCCTTAAGACATATTCAATATGTCCGACCACCTATTTTGACTGGATATCTGGGGGAATTTTAATGTCATCATTTGTATATGTCAAATCCATTGCTAACAGTAGTCATCTAACTAAGATGTGCTAACGAATGATTTCAGAGAGAATTTTTGAGCCATATTCTTAAATGTTCATAATGCACTTAAGCTGATAAGAACATCAGCTAATTTATGGGATTTCTAAACAAATTTGTATGTCATATCTCATCTTTCCAACTAATGCTAGCCAGCTAGTGAGAGAAATTTTTTAAAGGCATATTTATAAATATGTGTAATGCGCACTACTAGGTGATAGCTGAGAGGATTTTGAAAGGAATTTGCAATTTCAAAGGATTTTGGCTATTCATAATATAAAGTACAAAGTAATTTGGTTATTCATAATATACTGCTTATGTTAGCTAGTAAAGTAATAAGAATAAAAGCATAATATATGAAAAAATATAAAATATTACGGTACAAATATGAAGTGCTAGCATGTGTTAGCCATCTGACCTTTTGAATGCATCATAAAAGTAATTAAAGGTGTGACTGAATTCAAATTATAGGCTGCAATCTGCAGACAGACCCTCATTGTACGTAATCTTTTCATAAATGTGCTATAATTGTTGTGTATCCTGCTGGAAGACACACATGTTTATTCCTGTAATGCTGGCACTAACATCAGTGTTGTCCCTCCACAGGTTGTCATTTCTTCCAAACCGAAGCTACAGTGACAACGGCAAACAAATCCTTTCCAGCGAACAGGAATCTCTGGATTCTGCTGGCGTTTTCTAAAAAAGACAATAAAAACCTACAGATGGCAGTAACCTGTTACTACAAACCAGCATCAGCTCGTACTTAGAAGACATGGCTTCTTCAAATAAGTCAGAGATGCTCCAGTGCTCTAATACTCATGGATTTTGTACTTTTTGTGACAAACCTAGAACCTGGAGACTTTGCTCAGGTGACAGTAGATGAGCCAAGCACAACAGCACACATGAGAGACGATTAGCCACGAAAAAAAAAGACAATAGCGGACGCTACAAAGAGAAATCGCAAGCTGACCTCCTTTGCCCAAATGTCATCGCAACTAGGAGCTCGAGGAGCTCTGACCTCTCGATTTCTCATCTATGGAAATGACACTGTCAGGCTGTAATTTCTGGGAAATGATTACAAGTGCATTTCTCATGGTCCTGTATCAGAATGAGCCTTGGAGCTTGCTCTGTGATTACTTAAAGAAAAATATACACAATTTTCCTCGTACCACAAACGCAGACCTTTTAGTGTCTGAAGTTTGCTTTTTTAGTTTTCCGCCAGATCTTCAAGGGTGTCGCAATTACGAGCATCGTGCAAACACTTAATTAGTGTCTCAGACAGACTTTGTGTGGTTTCTGACACTGGACGACTAATGTATACCGTATGATTGGTAAGAGCAGCTCTGTTCCTATAACGTTGATAAAGTAGTAGTGCATTTTGTACAATGCTAAACACTCATCAATGAGCTTCCTTCAGCTACATCAGGCTGCTTTCAAACATAGCTTTCTTTTTTTTTGTTTTTCAGAAAAAGCGCTGAAAAAATTTCACTGCTCATGCAGTGTGCACACTGTAACCTTGACGACACTCTTCCATACATAGCTAGCATCAGCGGTTGAGAAAACACACCTTGTGTGAAAGCAGCTTTCGTCTTCTAGCTCCAGTGCAAAATTACATTTTAGACACCAAACATGTCTTGGTTTAAGAGGAAAAATGTGTACTTTTAAATTGTGGATGATCTGTTCGTTAAAGCTCCATTTTTCCATCAACATTCTGAATATCAGCCTGAGGAAGACTCTTCTCTTTATGGATTGCTCTGTTTATTTTTGTGTTCAGTTTTGGCTTCAGAAATAAGGAGCAACACCATTTGTCACCATGTGACATGACTTATTGTACCTTCTTGTATTCTTTGATATGATTTTATGTGCTGAAATATGGTTTAAATTGTTTCTATGGGACAGGTGGTTTATTTAAAAAGAAAAAAAAACCTTGTCCTCAGTATTGTATCTATTAAAAAATGTTTCAATTACAATACACATTCTTTACAGAAAATAAGTCAATAGTTTGATATCATGTCATTTATTTTACTGTTGTGTAATCTGGACTGCTGGAAGAACATTTAGAGGAATTGGCTTAATTACTTAATACACTTCATGATGCACTAATCAAATCACTAGCACTGTGTTTATACGTCAGCCAATTACACGTTAATATATTTTCAGTAGTCAGCCAAAAACATAAAGTACATTACAAGATGAGCGACTGCACCTACAAGCAACCAAAAACATCTCCACCTTCAGCTTCATTCAGCTGCAACCAGTCAAGTGTGGAACAGATTTCAACAACACAGAGCCTCTCACAGGTAATGCCTTTTTCTTTTTATATTTAAAACATACACAGCACAGTTTGTCATACCAAGATGCCTCCCAGCCTCCTGAAACGTCTAAAGACATCTGACTGTTGGAAAGAGCTGAGACTGGACACTCCTTCCATGATTAAAAATTTTCTTTGTCAAGGTATATGGGTGAATGATTACTGTTACTATAGAAACAAATGTATTCACATGTGTGCATTAACCTAAACATATGCATTACAGTCATAGAAAATAATCAACTGTTCAACCATCCAGAGACAAGGGAAGGGGAAAAAACAGCCCCAATTTCTCCTTTTGTGTTGCATGCTAGAGAGTAAGCAATGAGAGGCAATGATTCAAACGTAACCCTTTAGTAACTTTGGGTTGTGGAAACTGAGGTCTGTTAGCTAGTGCAAGTTTAAAACACACAAAGGCTTTTGAATGATGTTTGTGCTTTTCAGGATTTTTTTTTTTTTTGCCAAATCCAAGTGTATATCCACCTTGTCTAAATGCAGATCACAGATGCAGATCACAGTGAAGTCAAGACACAAATTTCGATATTTATTTGGTTTTTATGAAAACAGAATACACAGTTGTAATATGTACATGTGTACTTTTAAGGTGCTCAGCTTAAAAGCATGTGAAATAGATGCAATGTATAGAATTGCTGTATAATGCTGTAAAGTCTGTATAAAAAGAGATCGTACATGTCTGGAGGAGGAAATAAAATACAAAAAAAATACAGGAGGAAAAAAAAATTAAAAACACTGCTAAAAAAAGAAGCTTGAAAACAGTACAAATGTAAATACAAATATTACCTGAGAAAAATAAATGCCTTAGGAAATAAAAACGAATATATAACAGATGCCCATGAAAGACCTAAAATGAAATGCTGCACATTTTGAAGATAAGTTAGAGCACATCTTTAACAGTGGAGTTCAGAACACCATCGTGATCGGCCTTTCTCGATAACTCACTCTGTGGGAAGAAAAAAAAAACAACAGGATGCAGTATTACAACATGACCAAAAAAACAAAAACAAACAACATTCCCCTACAACAAGCATCCCCCTAAATACTAGAGTTGGTCAATAGTTCAACATTTCCTTGAATCCCACTGAGCTATATTTTCACTTACTGAAGGAAAGAAGCTGGAAGTGAAACTGACTGGTTTCTGGGTGTGACAAGAGGGGGAAAAGGCTCACGCAATAGAGATAAAGCTACCTTCAAATTACAGCTCATTCTGTGCCTCAGAGCTGGTGGCAACAACAACAGCAATAAAAAATAAATAATAATAAAACGAAATAATAATAACAACTAAAACAACAACAACAAAAAAAAAAAAAACACCCTGCTGTCTAATTACTTCCAGAGGGTACTTAGGGTGCTTTTAACACTCAGCGTTTTCCTTTTTCAGGTGGAAACCCATCATCCCTGTTTGTTATTCTGGCTTTCACACACAAATTTGTGTCATATTTAGAACTTTTTTAAAGGTTACCTATGTCTGTACACAACCTGAACTATTATTTAAAAAGGAAAAAAAAGATAATAAATAGGTATTAAGTGCATTTAAATAGATATAAACAATAACAGTGCAGGATTTTGTCATCAAAAATTCATTTAAATGAAAATGAAATGAAAATATCTACAACAATAATTTTTGAATTTTTTTTTGGATAATCATACTGGTGTTTTCTACAGGTGTTTGTTATTAATCTGTTGTTAGCTTTACGACTGTCTATATAAAGGAACGCTAAAAATGTAATCAAAGTGTATTTTTTACTCACTGTAAAGTCAGAGTAGGTGATGGGGATGAGCTTCTTATCGCTGTTGAACTCCTGCAGTGGTGTCCGAGGGGCTGAGCTTGCCTCAAAAGTTTTAAGCCTCTGCTGAAGTGGGGAAAGAAAGAGGAAAGTCTTTATGTAACTCTTCTTACCAGTGGAATAAAAACACAATTGAGTGTGTGCTTGATTGCAGAATAGATTTAAAACAAGCACCAGTTATGAAGCTCTCACTTTTAGGCAATGGCGCCCTCTAGTGCCACCCAGAACCACTTTCATTAGAACCATAGTATTAAATGTGATTTTCCTGAGCAATAAATGATACCTTTTATAATCAAAACACAGAATACTCTCACACTTCAAGTCAATTTACACTTAATGGTTTCCCACAATGCCATTCAACTGCTAGCTGATCTCGACCTAGGAGAAAATCAGCACCGTTTGAAACAAAAACTACTTGACACGTGTCATTATTTTCTATGATAGATTCAATTTACGTGTATGAAACTTGAATACAGCTCCTTATGACCGGACACATATCTTGGCCCATATCTGTGAAAAAATCTGCTGTAATTCTGATCATTTTGATATTGGGGTTCATTTCTGATTGCATTCACATTCAGCCTCCAAAACAAACGTCAACACCATCACAACACATTATAGAACTGAATTGCATTCTGGGACTGTGTGTCCAGCATTTGCTGTGTGTACTGGATGTGTCATTAAAACAAAGATTACTGCTGGAAAATGATGAGGAAGGAAACTTGCTTTTAGGAGTTTCACTGAAACTTGTTGCTTATGGTCATTAGAAAGCCATGTACACACACACACACACACACACACACACACACACACACACACACACACACACACACACACACACACACACACACACACACACACACACACACACACACACACACACACACACACACACACACACACACACACACACACACACACACACACACACACACACACACACACACACACACACACACACACACACACACACACAAGGTTTCACTGAGCTGGATGAAGTCTGGTGTCCACATGCAGTTATATAGTGTACAATCACATAATTGTCTTTTCATTTGTGTGACAACGTACACTAGGCTTACAACACATATTACATGGAATCATCAGTTTTTGAGTAAATAAGCATGACACTGGGATGATACCAGCAGCAGTAATGACATCATTACATCCCTAAATACACACTTACCTTGGCTGAGAGCGGAGGCTTGCTGGATACACACAAAAACGTGCTGGACGCACTGCTGGTGCTGCTGCTGCTCATCGCTGTGGTGCGCAACGAAGGCTGATTAGGAGTCTTAACAGGAAGTGAAAGAGATACCAGATTAAGTAATAACCCCAAACACAAGCCAGCATGATGCTAACAGATGGTTGTAGCACCTTCCGTATCTTGCTGGGGGTCACGCTGTTGTTGGCTGCTCCGTGGGGCCTCTTACTCGGGGTTTTAAACTGAGTGCCGTCTGCTTTCTTAGACATCTGGAAATCAGAGAAGGTTCCCTCACTTTGTTGTTAAAGTTACTACAGACATCAGAGTCTGTGTGACCGATCAAATCACTTACACGATCGTTCTTTTCTTTGTCTTTCTGTGAGCGATGCTCTTCCCACCGTTTAGCGATGTACTCCATCACCTTCTGTCCTCGCATCAGAAACGGTGAGCCTTGATTCTTTTCCCAAGCCTCCACACGGCATTTCAGATCTTCCTCGAGCTGTATGTGCACACAGACATTCATTTATGTTTTCTCCAGACAATCTTATTACATAATGTATAGAAAAATGCAGAGTTATATTTCCTTCGGTCTGTAACTGCTAGCTTTAACTGCTGTAACTGTAGCACAGAGCAACGACATATTACAGTTAAGACGATTCAAAAGACCATTGCCAGCCATGAGGGAAAATATTTGACCATTTTTAAACAGGATATGGTCTGCTACAAACTGTAAAATAGATTACCTAGCTAAAATAAATAATATAGCAGTCAGAAGGTCATGTTTTCGCCACAAAGCTGCCGCTGCTGAGCCCCTGTCTCTCTGGATAAGGGCGTGTGCCAAATGCCATAAATGTAAATACAATTATTTTATTTAAGCTGCTGCAGTCTAAAATAATTTAAAGTAAAATAAATAAATGAATAGTATAAATGATCAAATAGAACAATTTAAAAAGAAAGAAATCCTGCTGAATTAACAAACTGCTAACAGATCACTATATTATCATCACACTAATGCAAAATAAAGGTCATTAGAGTGAATGAAATGCTGATTTTAAAACAGCAAAAGAAGTTTAAGTTAATATCAAAAACATACATAAATAAATATATAAATAGAGCAAAAAGTAAATTTAAAAAAAAAAAAAAAAAAAAAAAAAAAAAGCAAGAAGTGCCTCATTTTAGCCAGTAAATTATCTCTTGATTACCTGTCTAATTTATTTAATGTGCTTTTCTATGCCTGAAATTTAAGACAAGAACATGCAGTCTAAAAGTGCGTCAGGTGGAGAACTGAACGTGATCCTTATGTAAAACATAACCATGGTCAAGCAAAGTGGGACGTACGTAGTCTCAGCCTCAGGCGCTGGACCCACAGGGTGCATGAACATTTGATGCATATGGCACACAAAATGGGAAACTCTTCAGAAGTCTAAAAGTAGTCATCTGATTAGTTAGATTCCACAGGATTTCTGATGGACGTGTGTAGCCTGAGTACAAAACAGTCGTGACGCTTTGCTTCTCGACTTCCTTTTCCTCTGAGGAGTGTTTACTGTGACCTTGAGAACATTGTGGATCAGCTGAACTCTGGATAATAATGTGAAGGTCACATTATACTGCAGACTCAGTAATTTGCTTTCTTAAATAAATTATTTGTGGTTGCATGTCTGGCTGTTTTTTTTGTTTTTGTTTTTTTTTTGCAGGGACATCGACCTTACATTTTAATGCCTGTAATGCTGACACTGAAAAAATAAATGTGATTGGTTGCTTTGCATGTCAAATGCCTTGTATCGGGCATTCATTAAAAAGCTGCTATGGAGTCCAGACTTTCTCCCGTCCGTCTGAAGCTCTGGTTACGTCTGGCTACGTTAAAGAAGACATATGATACTGTAGGTAATGAAATATATATGCAGTGGTGTTGGTTCTGTACCTTAGGGAGCAGCTTCTGCACTTTAGTTCTATCCTTGCTCTCCTTCAATAAAGCGCCTCCTCTGTTGGAGAAGCGATTCGGATCTGCTGCCTTTCTCTGAATAAAACAGTGAATATATTCATCAATCCTCTGATTGAACCCCAGCATCAGTATTTAAACATCATGCACAGATTGTTGAGTGGCATATTCTGAAATCCCACACCTCGAAATCCTGGAAGAGAGCCCAGTTCCTCTCCCATTTGTCAATGATCTCCAGTAATGAACGCGATTCCTCATAAAAGTGCTTCACCTTCAGAAGCTCAGAGTCATGCAGGCTGAGCAGCTCCTCCGTGTAATTAACTGCAAGACAGCAAACATAAGGTTAAATACACAATCCAGTACATGACAATGACAGCATGACCTTGATGCATTCAGTATCAGGTGGAAAGAGTGGAGCACCAGTACACATTGTATTCACCATCACAGAAGTGGACATTAAAAGGCTCTCGCTGTTCCGGACCAAACATGCACTTGTCCCAGAAGACCACCAGCTCTTGTCGTACTTTATCGATCACCTCCTCTAGTTTGGTCCTCTGGAGCAGCTCGAGACGATCCACCACCCCCTGCCACTGCAAACACAATCAATTCAACTTCACACAGTTTTCTCTCCAAACTTGAAAACTGCTCCGAACACAGATCTCCTTCACAAAACCAAGCATAAACACAATTTTAAGCAGATTCGTTAGCATAGATAAATATATCCAGTAGAGAAAGATGATGTATTAATAGTGTAAACATTATAGTGGCAATAAAATAAAATCAACCTGCACAGTACACAGAATATAACTGATATTATATTTTTTTAAATTGTAAGCGCAATATTTTATCTGTGATCTTGTTAAGCAACAAAAACAAGATCACTGTTCTTAAAAGACATTTTTCTTTTTACATATAAACCAATTTCCTGTAAAAAATATTTGGGGTTCTGACTTCTGAAATTTCTTGTATGGTGTCTTGATTTCAGGTCTAAAAACTCACCCTTCTGATGTCATCACAGAAAGTGCCGAGTGGCTCCTGTTTGAATTCCTGTGCCTCCTCGTCCGGACAGCTCAAGCGATTCCATAGGCTTGTAGCACGATCCTTAAGTTTGTCCCGGGATGAAATAAGAGATTCCTTCTTCATCTCCAGCTGGACACAAAACATGGAAACACATGGTTGTTTTAGATTCAAGTCATTTGGTTTTTCTTAACTAGAAGCTGCAGGTTTAAATTGTAATCACCCACATGCACGGGGCTCCACCCACACGCACGGGGCTCCACCCACACGCACGGGGCTCCACCCACACGCACGGGGCTCCACCCACACGCACGGGGCTCCACCCACACGCACGGGGCTCCACCCACACGCACGGGGCTCCACCCACACGCACGGGGCTCCACCCACACAGTAAATTCAAACGCAAAATAAAACAAACATAAAACACGTTGCTATTTGATCTTGTAACAGCAGGAGCTCCATGCTTTATACATTAAAATGATACCTTTACACTAGTACGTATAATACTCTGGAACAGCTACCTGGCTGAGCAACAGCTTGAGAGCTTTGATGTTCTCGTGTGTGAGCAGGAAGATGTCCGTGTCGGAACAGACGGAATCTCGCTCCAGACTAGTTTCCGGCTCATGGCCCATCTCTTCCATCAGACTTCGGATGTCCTCCCGGAGCCCAGAAAACACCTTCACCCTGCTCTCCTGCAAACAAAAAAACAGATGGAACAGCGAGGCAGCTGTTGATTAATAATCAGCACCCTGTAGTGAGTGATGATTAGCTAAGGTCAGATAAAGTGTACAATTAAAAGTCAGTAAATTGTACAATTAACTCTAATCATGTGTTAGTACATAGTGGCAGTGTTAAAGGAAATTGTTAAGGGAAGCAAGTTTTGTTTAAAATAAATAAATAAATAAATGAACAAAAATAAATCAAATCTCCAGCTTCAATCTCTCAACACTCAAGTCAAATGAATGTTGAGTAAGTTAAAGTGATAAAGATAAAGTGATAAAGATGGCTTAGATAAATGGAGCTGGTCATGAATCTTTTACTTTGTAAAGGTCTTGCAATTAATGTTTCTGCCTACAGCATTATAAGATTAACTGCCAGTCTAAAAAAAAAAAAAAATAGCACTTCTCCAGTGAACCCAGGACTAGTCAGATTACAGCAAAGGGTTGCTTTGCCATCCTACTATCTCTCCCTGTAGACTTGAGAGGCAACAGAAGTATAATGCTCATCAAATGGATCTCCAACTTCCTACCTAACAGATCACAAACAGTGCAGGTGGGCAAACATGTCTCATTTTCACTCACGCTCAGCACTGGGCCCCCAGGGTTGTGTTCTAAGCCCCCTGCTGTACTGACTGTACACATATGACTGCATGGCCACATCTGACTCCACCACCACCATCAAGTTTGTTAACAACACAGTTGTGGTGGGCCTGATCTCCAGATAAAAAAACCTGGAGACTTGGTGTCAGGAGAGCAATCTCCTCCTGAACCTCAGCAAGACAAAGAAGTTGATAGTGGACTTTAGCACGAAGCAGGAGAGGAACTCTCAGCCACTCACAATCAACAGTAGCCCAGTGGAGAGTGTTGAGATTTTCAGGTATCTAGGTGTTTACATCACACGTCTTGGCCCAGCAGCGTCTCTACCATCTCAGACGCTTGAAGGACTTTAAACTTTCTACACTATTGTGAGCATCCTGATGGGAAGCATCACAGTCTGGTTTGGGATTTAGCACCAGACAGGACAGAAGAGCTCTCCAGAGGGTGGTGCATTCAGCTGAGTGTACCAGTCAACTTGGTAATGTGGTGTTGGACTAAGACACCTCAGCCATCCAAACAATGGACTCTTTTCCCTCTTGTGTTCAGGGAAGCCTGTGAAGGTGAACACGGAGAGGATAAGGAGGAGCTTCTTCCCACATGCCATTCGAGCCCCTAACCTGGTGAACACCTAGAGCCTGGACCCCTTTCTGGTCTTTTCAAGACTGCCACAACAAGGACTACCATAGCTAGACTACATGCACATCCTGCAATTTAACATTTATATATTTCCATATACTGTATGTCCGGACTCATGCACATCACTGCATTACATTACCTCTGTTTCTGTATATATTTTTCTTTCTCTTATTACATTTTGTCTGATTATATTTTATTATATTTTTTCTGAAATACTTTGATACTTTCTTTGATATACACATAAATACATATTTATTTCTTCCTATATTGTATTCAACTGTGCCTTAACTTTATTCCTTTATTCTATTTTCCCTACTATGGGCTTTTTCTATTAGGAAAGTCATACAAAGCATTTCACTACATGTCGTACTGTATATGTGACAAATAAAATTCGCATTTGAATTTTTTTTTTTTTTTGCAAAAGTAAATGAATAAATAACAAAATAAATAAATAAAATAAAAGATTTTCAAACAAAAGCAAGTGGCTAATTTGATGGGTTGAAAATGAAAGGTTTGCCTGTGCTTAGTTAGCGTCAGCAGTAGCTACTGTACATGAGGCAAGATGTGGATACGAGGCAGATCCAGATTGCTAAATGCATTTCAGCAGAAATAAAAAGAGGCACGTGACAGTGTTTACTTTTTCCTTGCTTAGCTTCTTGATGTGCTCACGGAGCTCCTGCAGTTGTGTTTGAGAAGGCATACTGCCAGTGGGAATGTAGTAGGGAGTAGAACACAGTGTCACACACAGCTCCTCGTCCTGCTGCGTCAGCTCACTTAGCTCCCTCAGACGCTCGCTCTTTTCCTTCTGCAGGACCTCCAGATGACAGCGCAGGTTCTTCTCCAGCTGAAGAACTGTCAGGTCTTCCTCTACCTGGAAAAAAACAGCATGAATTGAATGCCATTCCAATGTCAAGCTCACTATAAACACCCTCTGATGCTTATTATGGACAAGGCATATAAACAAGCCAGCGCTAAACCAGAGGTGTCAAAGTCTGATTAGTCAAGTTATATACATTTGGATAAGTGTACAATTATCCAAACATTTGTTATAAGATATTCTCTCATGATATTTAGAGTTGAGAGAGATTCTGCTGAACACCAGACCCTTTCATTTTTTAGTACGGATGGATTTGTTTTTTCATCATTAATCTATTAAAAACACTGCATAATTCTCATGTGGTTACTGGAAGCATTTGCAATTAGATTATTCTCCTATAACAGTTCATCTCCATGTGCTTTAATAAATAATCGGTGTGTTTTAAAAAATTTCGGACTCCCCATAAAAATAAAAAAATCCCATAAATTAAAAAATGTTTAAACATTAAACTTAAATATATGCATTGTCAAATTCTAAAGCCTTGACATATTTTTTTTTAATTAATTAAATTTGATATTTTGCTTAGAAATGTTTACAGAGATATAACAGGCACATCATGTGCCACCTTTGATCAGAACAACAAATCATAACTCATGATTGATGTAAGTGTACAAAGTGACTTCAGGTGATTTATATTGTATGGACTTTCAACTTTAATAATTCCACCAAACCTACTTTATATGGTTCCAAAGACAACTCGAGGGACAGCGTCTCCAACTGCTTCTGAGTCGTAATGATGCTGGTTTTGATGCGGTGCCTCAGTGACTCCTCTTCAGTGATCATGTCCTTCAAAAGGTCCTTTGTGTAACAAGAAGACAATTAACAAACACATACAAAATAATAACAGAGCACAGGGCAAAGCAAACACCTAATCTTACCTCTATATATTTCTTAACAGTCTGCATCCTTTCAATCCTTTGGTCCTCCATGATTCCAATACTGTCCCAGATGTCCACCAGCCTCGCCATGGCATGATTGATGTCGGTTACGAGGGAAGAAGCCAAGGCTTGACTGTAGGGTGAAATCAATTTGGGTGCCTTAAGATTAGCAAATGACTGCTAACATTTAGTAACAAAAAGTAATACACGACCATGAATGATTTTAACACAAATGTTTGAACAAAATAAAAAATTCAAAAAAAGTTTAACAAAATTTGCACCCCCACTATTTCTTTTTATCTAAAATGTTTGTGTTCCTGCTGCTGACGATTTGAGTAGTTATTCACACACTTTCAGTAATCTATCTGACATCAGGTCAGGGTGGGTGTGAGAAACCAAAGGCAGAAATACTGGTTGGGATGCCAGTCAGTCTCAGGCTATTATGTGCCTGCACCACGTGCGTACAGGCACACACAGACAGACAGGCACACACACACAGACAGGCAGGCACACAGGCACGCACACAGACAGGCAGGCACACAGGCACGCACACAGACAGGCAGGCACACAGGCACGCACACAGACAGGCAGGCACACAGGCACGCACACAGACAGGCAGGCACACAGGCACGCACACAGACAGGCAGGCAGGCACAGCCACGCACACAGACAGGCAGGCAGGCAGGCACAGCCACGCACACAGACAGGCAGGCAGGCAGAGGCACGCACACAGACAGGCAGGCAGGCAGAGGCACGCACACAGACAGGCAGGCAGAGGCACGCACACAGACAGGCAGGCAGAGGCACGCACACAGACAGGCAGGCAGAGCCACGCACACAGACAGGCAGGCAGAGCCACGCACACAGACAGGCAGGCAGGCAGAGCCACAGCCACGCACACAGACAGGCAGGCAGGCAGAGCCACGCACACAGACAGGCAGGCAGGCAGACAGAGACACACACAGACACACAGACACGGGTCAGTTGGGTCAATTTATCTTAGCCAATCAACCTACTTGCATGGGACAAAAGGAAACCCACATGGACATGAGAACATGTACCATGAGAGTAAAGCTACATACTACAGAACACATTAATCACACTTATAATATTAAACACATGCTCTACACATTCACCCTTATACACTGTGTTTACAAAACCACCTCTTCGAGTCTTTGCATAATTTGCTCAACATAATCGTTTTGTTTCCTGACTTTCCACACACTCAGTATATTGTGACAAACTGTCAAAACACACTTTAGCATTAAAAACAACCACACACACAGTGAGGAAACAGAAGATTTAACATTAAGTGTGTACTGAATATTTAAAACTAAACTGTTCTTGTAGACATAAAATTAAATCATCACTATTTTTGCTTACATTTTTCCTGTTTTGTTTTGTGTATTACAGAACATCATATATTGGATTAGAAACACTTTGAGCGGTTTAAATTGAGCTTGATTTGAATTACACTTAAATCAGATTAAAAGGGTTGGTGCAGACCTGAAATAATCCACAAAACAAAGACAAAATTAGACATGTAAACAAGTCTCTGTACTAAGCACAACACACACACACACATTAACTGTATGGACTGCACAGACCTACGCCAAATACACACTCTTCCAATATACATCCATCAAACTGTTTACATGCTGTTTTACACACTGTTTTTTGCTCTTTGCACATGCTGTCTCACATCTCAGTCAACTGCTGTTTTGAACAATACTTTACAATACCTCATGTAACTGCTGCTATAATACTGTGTTCATTCCAGTATTTCTGCACACGCAATGTTGATTAAACATACAGTATTTACACACCGGTCAGTGCTGTTTTTGTGTATTGTCTTGTCATTTTTGTTTGCCCTGCACTGTCTTGTTTGTCTTTTGCCCTGCACTGTCTTGTTTGTCTTTTGCCCTGCACTGTCTTGTTTGTCTTTTGCCCTGCACTGTCTTGTTTGTCTTTTGCCCTGCACTGTCTTGTTTGTCTTTTGCCCTGCACTGTCTTGTTTGTCTTTTGCCCTGCACTGTCTTGTTTGTCTTTTGCCCTGCACTGTCTTGTTTGTCTTTTGCCCTGCACTGTCTTGTTTGTCTTTTGCCCTGCACTGTCTTGTTTGTCTTTTGCCCTGCACTGTCTTGTTTGTCTTTTGCCCTGCACTGTCTTGTTTGTCTTTTGCCCTGCACTGTCTTGTTTGTCTTTTGCCCTGCACTGTTTGCACTAGTTTACACAGATGCACTTTATGTATCTAGGACTAACTTACTAAGTCCTTATAGCCCTGTCTATGTTTTATGTAACACCATGATCCTGCAGAAACGTTGTCTCATGTCACCGTGTACTACAACAGCTGTATATGGATGAAATGACAATAAAAGCGTCTTGACTTGACACGATCAGACTATTTTCTCACTAGAACTCAGATACATTGCAAGCATGCGCTAACGCCCCCACCACCACCTGAGGAGCGAAGTGCGCTTGCGCAGGAGTTTTGTTTGGCGTGTGTGTGTATATATAGATATATATATATACACAGGAACATCTGCAGAAATCTGTTTGGTTTAATGTTAATGGTACATAGACCTTTTTGAATCTGCAGTCGAAGTGAAATCATGGGAAATGGGCGCTTGTAAACATAACTAATGCCTATCAGGGCTGTCAAGTGTCACGCATTGAGAGTGACAGTCACTCATTTGGGTCTTTTGTCACACTCTCCCGCCACACATCGTATTTCTCAAGCAGAAAAACATTTTGTCTATTAATCATATATTTAATATGCCGCACCGCTTAGTCGAGCCTGACACTTATCAGACAATCAAAAATAGAGGCTACACAATAGCCAATCAGAAAATAGCACTATCTGGGTAAGATTTAACGCAACAACCAATGAAAAAAAACATTCATTAGCGAGGGTATTTTCGATGGTCGGTTTTCAAAACGAAACAATCATGACCCTAAAAATGTCTGGGCTTGAGCCGAACTGTTTTAAATAGGAGCAACATTACAAAAGATAAAGGAGTCCAAAAAGCAACAAACACTTAAAATAAACAACACCAGTCATAATCTCTCTCTCTCTCTCTCTCTCACACACACACACACACACACACACACACACACACACAAATTAATGAATGGAAATTAAACTAATACTTTGTATTCGGTTAAATTGCGGTACAACTTGGGTCACACTTGCCTGTCTTCAAATCTTGAGAGCCCTGGCCTATTTTTATACTGTTTAATAAAATCTTACTTTGTTTTCTATAACGATATACTGTATATTCTCGTGAACGACAAATGGAACAGAAACAGGAACATCTGCAGAAATCTGTTTGGTCAATTCTGTCGAAGGGGAAAAAATTATCTGACAGTAAAAAAAAAAAGCCGTTAAAGTCTGTTTAAAATAAACATTACATTAGCATTACAGCTAACACTTCGGTCCAAACAAATGAGTGGTTTGGGGAAAAAGGACAGTCTGTTATTTACCCTCATTACAGGATTACAGGATTATTAATGTGGTTAACCAGGTTATTATCACACAAATCTCTATTATATAAACAGAAAAACTGACCTTCTTCTGCTCCCCATCATTTTCCTTTCGGTGTGCACCACCTCTAAGTAATTACAGTAGTGAAAGTACTTAAATGAGAATAATCAAATATCCCGCTCGAGGCGAACAAACAACAGCTCCGCTGCGTTCAAATTTGAATTGAGTTGAAATCTGTCTTCTTCATCTTTTAGGACTTCCTGAAGCAAAGCGTCTTATTACTGCCGCCTAGCGGTCAAAAACATCACGACCGCGTCTGAAATGGATTATAATATAGTGTGCTAGTACAGTATACTATCTGTGTATCTGTGTAACTGTACCGCATAGCTTATTATGTTTGTTAGTAGTTGGTTGGAATTAGCATTTGTTCATTTTTTTTTTTTTTACCAGGCATGCTTGTGCTCTGAGTTACAGTTTCACCCAAGTATATGTTCATTTTTAGTAATTATAATAACAAAATTAAAAACAAAGCAACAACCCAGCAACCTTGGACAACAGAGCAACTACCACAGCTAAATGCTAACACAATTACCAAATAATTACCCTTAAGCTTACATTTTAATAACTATTAAATCTTAAGGTTTAAACACAATAGCTTTTTTTAAAATTATCATTTAATAAAAAGGTTTTAACCTTTTAAAACTTTAAATGTTTCTAAAGTTTTAGCATATTAACACGTTATGGCATTTTAGCTTTTTGACCTTGTAAGGTTTTAAAATATTTAAACTAAATGTCGTACCATTTAATCAGTTCTGTAAAGCCAACACCATGTGTGTTCGCAGTCTATACCCTTCTAGTGTTAAGCACAACATAAATATAGTATTTATCACAACCAGCGTGCAAAATGCCAAGCTTTTTGTTTAATAAACGTAAGAGCGTTTATGAAAAATAATACATTAGTGTATTTTTTTTAAAGAATGCTAACCTGCATTAAATATGATATGTCATTATATATATATATATGACTTAGCACTTAGCACAGCACTAGTAGGACACATATAGTTTAACATATAATTTCTATATACACTGTTGTGTGCTGTTTAACATTAGTATCTTATATTTGTATCATTTGTTCTTGGTGTCTTGTGATGGACTGGAGCTCAATCAAAGGTGTTTACTGTGTCATGCAGTGTTCCTTGGGATATTCTCAGAATCCACTGTAAACTTGACCATGATAAACTAATGTTTATTTTAATGGTTTGTGGGTTTGGACATAATTATATTCTGCTGTACAGGCCAGATCATAATTACAGTATGTAGCACTGTCTGTGTGACATGATCTAAATCTGAAAATCACAGGTTATACAAGGTATTATTGATTATGAGAAGGTATGTATTTGCCATTCAGTCATTGTCTGGACATTTCTCTGCCATCTAGTGCTTTATGTCATTAAGCCATTAGGGATTTATTTTTTTTTTCTTCTATTTTCGAAGAAAATTTTCTAATTAATAATATTCTTTAGTTTTTTTCTATAGTCACCAAACACTTTAGAGGAAAAACTCTACATCTACACTTTCATGCAATTAACCGATCATGTGGCAGCAGTGCAATGTATAAATCCTGCAGATGTAGTCTAGCACCCTCAGGTAAAACTTATATCAACCATCAGAATAGAGAAAAATGTAGTCGACATGCTACATTTAAAATGAGTATATCTCAAAAACTACAAGATGTATTTGAAAAATTCTGGTACTTAGAATAAATATACAGTCGTATGCAAAAGTTTAGGAACCCCTGACAATTTTCATGATTTTCATTTATAAATATTTGGGTGTTTGGATTAACAATTTTATTATGATCTATCAAATAACTGAAGGACACAGTGATATTTCAGTAGTGAAATGAGGTTTTTTGGATTAACAGAAAATGTGCAATATGCATCAAAACGAAATTAGACAGGTGCATAAATTTGGGCACCCTTGCCATTTTGTTGATTTGAATACCTGTAACTACTTAGCACTGATTAATTGGAACACACAATTGGTTTGGTGGCTCATTAAGCCTTGAACTTCATAGGCAGGTGCATCCAATCATGAGAAAAGGTATTTAATGTGGCCAATTGCAAGCAGGCAACGTAAAATATTGGAGAGGCAAAGGCGAAGGATGGTGAGAACGGTCAAAAACAGACCACCTCCAAAGACCTACAGCATCAACTTGTTGCAGATGGTGTCACTGTTCATCATGCAATAATTCATCGCAATTTGCACAAGGTGAAGCTGTACAGGAGAGTGATGCAAAAGAAGCCTTTTCTGCACACACGCCACAAACGGAGTCGCTTGAGGTATGCAAACGCACATTTGGACAAGTCAGCTTCATTTTGGAATAAAGTGTTGTGGAGTGAGTTATTTGGTCATGACAAGGGGCATGATGCATGGCGGCAAAAGAACACTTGCTACCCACAGTAAAATTTGGTGGCGGTTCCATCATGCTGTGGGGCTGTGTGGCCAGTGCCGGTACTGGGAATCTGGTAAAAGTTGAGGGTCGCATGAATTCCACTCAATATCAGCAGATTCTTGAGAATAATGTTGAGGAATCAGTCACAAAGTTGAAGTTACGCCGGAACTGGATATTTCAACAAGACAACGACCCAAAACACTGCTCAAAATCTACTCGGGCATTTATGCAGAGGAACAAGTGGGGTGTTTGTGGGGTCTGTGGGGTGTTTTGAAGCGGGCTGTCCATGCTCGGCAACCATCAAACCTAACTGATGTTTTGTAAGGAGGTACTGAAATATCACTGTGTCCTTCAGGTATTTGGCGGAACAAAATGAACACCCAAATATTTATAAATGAAAATCCTGGAAATTGTCTGGGGTTCCTAAACTTTTGCATACGACTGTGTATATATATTAACAGGTCAAAGTGAGAGAAAATGGAACACGAGAAAAAAAAAATAATAATAATCGGTGGTTAATTACAAGTGTTTTTGGTCACTCATCCTTAATCCAATGGAATATGCAGAATCTGGTTGTTTTTACCGTGTAATAGCCGACTGTTTGTGTTAGTTTTGACTGTTCATTTAGCCTCTTGGTGTTGGAATTGTGTTTTGTTTAGGTGGAAATGGTCTTTGTAGTCTTATAGCGGAGATTCTTCCCGTACTTCTGCTATGCTGCATGTGTAGATCCGAGAGGTCTGTGCTGAACTCAGAGTTTGCGATGACCCATTAGTCCCCAGGAGCTCTCGTTACACTATTATAAACTGTTGTAGGAATTATGTAATTATGTACATTATTTATATTTAAATTATTTACTCTCCAGTGTCACCCAAATAAGGATGGGTTCCCTTCTGAGCCTGGTTCCTCTCAAGGTTTCTTCCTCATATCATCTCAGGGAGTTTAACCTTGCCATCATCGCCTCCAGCTTGTTCATTAGTAATAGGGATAGATATATAGTATTTTAAATTTGTTAATATGTTATAGTATTGTTAATTTTAAACTTTAATTGTATATATTAATTTATTTTAATCCTTGTTTTTTCTACTTATTATTATTATTATTATTATTATTATTATTATTATTATTATTATTATTATTATATATTTGTTTCTTTTTTCACTCTCTCTTCTGTTTCCATACTTCTGCAAAGCTGAATTGTTAAAAGTGCTATACAAATAAATTGAATTGAGTTAACATAGATACATTCAGTCTTTGTATACTTAAGAAAGGATTTATAATTTATGTCCTGGCTCGCTGCAAAACTTGGAAGCAGATGTGGTCTGATATGTTGTGTCAATAAATTTGACAATTTGCCTCTGACCTCTCTAAACTCCCCAAGGTGTTTCCACCTATAGAAATGTCGTTTGGTGTTTTTTGTTTTTCACACCATTCTAGAGACCCCTGTGTGTAAAAATCCCAGAAGATCAGCAGTTTATGAAATACTTAAACAACCTGTTTGATATCTACATCCATAAAGACACAGAGTTCACAATGAGCTGCTGCCACAGTGGATAGTGAGTGTAAGGGAGATGTTTATTCAACCATAAAGAATAATAAGTCTCTAGTGTTTTGCAACAATAAATATTCTGTTATGGGAAAATTACATGACACAAGCTGTTATTTTTTTTATCAGTGTTCCAAAATATCAAAGGTCACTAGTGATAAAAAATGTATTAATTATTATTATTATTAGAAAAAAAATTAATATGAGAATGATATCTCCATCAAAATAAGATGAGATGGTTTATGCCATGGGAAGCTTTCTGCCATATATATATATATATATATATATATATATATATATATATATATATATATATATAAATATGGCATGAATAGGAAGTGGCATATATATATATATATATATATATATATATATATATATATATATATATATATATATATATGCCACTTCCTATTCATTATTCACTTAGGTATGTCCAAGTAAATGGTAAATTCCTATAGACTTGAGAACAGTTATATTTTTAATTCTTACATCTGAACGTCAACAATGGTTAGATATCCACAAATATATACTGTAGGTATTGTGCTTTAAAATCTGTCTTCCCTTGATTCTAAAGATTCTATTTTATAGAAACAAAAATAGATAAGTAACATTTTGTAAAGTTCAAGCCTCTATTAAGTATATTTTAGCATTAAGTAGATATGAATATAAGGAAAACCAGAAAGCTAAGAAAAATCAATAATATTTATTAATACAAAAACATTGGTTTACATCAGTCACATTTATAAGAGCTGGTTAGTGCCGTATTCACATCATATGGGAAAAACTGTCATTTCCACTTTCCTACTGAGAAACATTTGTGACAATGTTTGAGTAGCAATTTGACGCTTTGGGAGCTTTGATAGCCCTGATTTCTCTATCCAAAATCATGAGTAAAGCAATAGAAAACATAGAAGATGTGCATCCATAAGGCATTTTAATTTAGAATATAATCTTGTTATAAATTACAGATAATAAATCACCCCACCCTCTTTTGGTCAGTTAAAATGTACGAATGTATGCACCGAATGTATAGCAATTGTTTGCTAATGCTAACTAGTCAAAACAACTAGTTTTCACAACTATATTCTCTCACATGATGTGAATGTGGCATAAGTACATTACAGTAACAATAGGATTATTTCTTACAGTAAGTGAAAATAAGAAAAAAATGTGTATAAGAATTAAAGTAAAAAAGTAAAAAAATTATTATTAAAGTATTAATGTTGTTAGATTGCATTTTGCAATAGCTAATCATTTAAAATTTTTAAGGTTTCTAAAAAACATAATAACCGTAGCCTATTGGTGTGTATTTAATGTCTATGTTGTTAAATTTGAGCATTAAATCAGGTTTTCCTTTACACAGGTGTATTGTTAACCGATGCTGGAGTGTCACTTGTAGCAAAAGAAACTGCACTATGTAGATTGTGGAATAAGCATCTTTCCATTTCTTTATCCTCAGGCCCAAAGAAAGAACCTCGTCTCAGCGAATCTATGACTGTTGTGTTGCAACATGCCAATATCACATTTACACCAAGTTCTTTGTACTCTTTTATCAGTTCTTTCAAGGTGCTAATACCTGTGGTGTCAATGAAAGGGACGGAAGAACAGTCAAGGATTATGGTGTGGAAATCCACTTCGCTTGCTACCAGGGTAAAATTAACATTATTTTCTTTATCATTCTGCTTTGCAGTTCTGTTTTTAGCTTTTTTCTCTAATTTTTTCTGTCTGGTTCTTTCAAGGAATGGCTCGAGCCCAACTGCTTTAAATAAAGACTTCAAGAAAAAGTGTTTGTTTGCATAGTAAAGTGGAGCCTGAAAGCGAAAAATCTTTACTTTTGGAATGATCTCAAGGTTGTCATAGTCGTCCATGTCCTCATAGTAAGTAGTGTTCTCGATTTGTCCCATTAGTGAAGTCTTGGGATGTTGGGTTTGCGCCAAGACACACGCCATGGAGAAGACTACTCCAATCACGAGCCCGATCTCTACGCTGATCAAAGCACTTGAACACATGGTTACCATCCAGACAGTTGCATCAATCTTGCTGAGGCGCCAAAGCTTGGGTAAGTCTCTGAATTTACGCAGGGCCCCCCTCAGACTAACAATAATAATGCAAGCAAGGACACACTTCTGCAGGGAAAAGAAGAACGGAGCTAAAAACAAAAGGACCAAAAGCACGACCAAAGCGCTCACCACGCTAGAAAGTTGTGTACGGCAACCTGTCGAGTCTTTCACCATAGTCTTGGCAAGTGCAGCACTTGTGGTGAAACAGTGGAAAAATGATGGGATGATGTTACAAAATCCAATTGCCAACATCTCCTGGTTTGGTCTGACCGTGTAGCCATTCTTTTTTGCAAACATCTCTGATAAGGAGACAGTAAAGGCAAAACTGATCACTGCTAATGGGATGGCATCAATTGCAACCCTTGGGATTAGTTCAAAGTTTGGAACCTTTGGGGGAATGAAACCAGTTGGAATGGCACCTGAGATGCTTGAGTTGTACTGACCATTCAGATCAGCAAAGTGGGATACCACTGTTGCTAAGGCCACTACTACCAACTCTGTAGGCAGAGGTATCTTCAAATGGTCCTTGTACCGGTCCTGGAGCTCTTTACCCACTAGTAGTACAGCGATACAAATTGCACTTGTAATGATATCGCAAAGGTTGGTCTTATGTATGTTCTTGAAAATGTTGATCCAAGTCACAACAACTGTTCCGTAACCCTGGTGACGAGGGATTTTCAGACCCGCCAAATACTTCACCTGTACTGTCAGGATGGTGCATGAGGCACCAGTGGCGAAGCCATCCAACATTGGAGCGGAGAGATAAACTGAAACGAACCCAAGTCTGAACACAGCCATCAGAACCTGAAAAGAAAATTATTTAACACACCAGTACTTAACGAAGAATAATGAAGAACGTTTATTTACATATTTATTTATATTTGTGTGATTTGGAGAAAGGGAATACCTGATAAATTCCAGCAAGAAATGTTACAACTGTTGCAATACTGATCGCGTAACATTCCTTTCCACACTCCATGCTGAAGGCCCCCATGGTGAAGTTGACCGCAGTATCCTGGTTGTCTTCAGTGCCATTCCATCCAACATCCAAGGAGGTTTGCTTACTGTCCTCATTCACATCAAACCCTGCTAAATAGACCTCTCTGTCCACAATCTGTCCTACCATTAAACTCATGAGGCTGAAGATACCCACAGATACATGCCTGGATGTTCCTAAGAAAAAGTAGATGATATTGGCAAAAAAGGATGTGTACAACCCATAAACTGGTTCCAAGCCTGCAAGTAGGCAGTAAGCGATGGCCTGAGGCACTAAAATAATTCCAACTATGAGCCCGGACATCACGTCACCGCACACATATTCCTTTATCTTGTATTTTGGCAGCCAACGCACGACAGGGAAGAAGTCTAATAAAGTTCTTTTCACTTTGGGCAGAGAACAAGACAGTTGATGGAGCAGTTTGGTCCTAATGATCTCTACTGGTCCCTTCTTCTGCTGAAACTTGCGTTCCAGTTGGTATGTGTATTGAGGCTTTGTATCCTCCATGTCTTCTAATGCTGTCCCCGTGTGCCTACAAGGTTCCTAATCCTATCTCCTGAAGAAGACACAAAAGAACAATAATTCTGTCTATTAACAGTTGTACTGCGTCAATTTAACATGTTACCTGACTAGTAAACTATCAAAACTAAGATTTTGATAAGACAAAGTCATAATTCCACAACTGAAATAATAATAAGAGAGAGATAAGTGCAAGAGAAACTCCAAAATCTCACAATTCTGTTTTTGTACATTCTTGTGTAATTATTTGCTAAGGAAATATACAATGTCTGCAGAAAAATGGGGCTTGGAGAAAGGGTAAGACATTAGAACAATGAGCTGAAGCATGTCAATAGTGATGCAAACAAATACACAGAACTGCTGAGTTAAACCCAGTTGTCATATTTAAACAGTTTCATAAAAATGTTCCATTTGATTGTACTTAAGTACAATTGAAGATTGAATAATATATACAGTATATATAGTATAAAATATTAACACTAATATATACACCAGCTATATAATACACATTTGTGTCCCCATTGGTATTAATTATGAAGACTCAAACACGAAAGGAAAGATGAGGATTTGAACAAAAAATAACAAAAGTCCATAGAATAACAATTTTTAAAAATTTACCACAAACAATAACAAATTGTTTTGTCTGTTATACCATAGACAAAACACACAAAAAATGTACTCCTAACAAAAATGCTTGAGTTTGTGAAACCCAGCATAAACCTAACACAGGGATCGTTTATACGGTGTATAACTTTCTATCCAAATTATCCAACATGATCCAGAGAGCAACATTAACTCATTTCAGTCATCAGTCACTGACCAGAAACATCCATTACTGCACTTATTTAAATTTGCACATTAAAATACATTATTATTGTTCTGTTTAAGGATGTAGAAGTACAATTTCATAATCTTCACACAAAATAAAGTAGAAAATGTAAAAAATGTAAATTTACTTGAAGTATGAATAAAACAACACATGAAAGGTGTCTGCTTTGATTTCAACTCACAAACTGATTTTAGCTACTGATGGTAAATTAGTACTGTACATGAACATGAGGAAACATTAACTTAAACAAACTAAAAACTTCTTTATTCTTAGTCTTTCAAACATTAGCTAGGCAGATAATAAGGTGCATGCTACAAACTAGCTGAATGCTAAATCATTGTTGTCACAACAAACGCTGCAGTGATAAACTGTACTGTGACTGGCAGATGTTAGTTTTGTTAGGAAATCAAATGGACTCTTTAAGAAAGAGTGAAACACAAATGTGTTCGGTGGAAGAAAACCTCAGCTTTGCTCTTGATCTTATACCTAAATAAATGTCCCTATAGTCTGTTAAAATTTAACAATGTCTTTTCTACATTATTCATTTACAATTCTGTTCACAATCAAACTGTTCTGTGAAGATATTTCCCATGCACTCACCAAGATCATCCTGTTGTCTTCTTTCACCTGACCTGAGATAAATGAATGAATGGGATATTATCGCTAAAAAAAAAAAAAATCAAGTTGACACTATTTCCCCCTGACACCAAAAGCAGCTGGTTTTAATCTGGAGAAATAAGACCAACACATAAGGGAAGGCAGTTTCACCCAAACTATTTTCTGTAAATATCACATACCACAAGTTGAATTGTGTAAACCTAAGGTGAATTTTTTGTTTGTTTTTATTGACTGAACTGATCGTTTAAGTACACAGTACCCTAGATAACTAGTTCCTACAGAAGATGAAAGATGTTCTGTTTGAGTGTGTAGATTACCAAAAAGGCATTCACGTGAAACCTGGTAAACATGTTTAAGCACAGGAGAATAATCATTGCTGTTGTCGTAAAGTGATTAAAGCAAGCAGAGAGGTCCTGATGTGCTTTATCTTCCTGTAAAGAAGAATACACATACAGAAGCCCATGCTGCCAGGATTTTTGGATATGAGTAACAAATGGTAAGGCAGGGTTATTTATTTGCTTAAATTGTTTTTAAAATTTATGAAACGAATCTCTAGTTTCAGTAATTTATGACAGTCAGCAGGTATCTGACATGAGAAAACCTGTATTATCCTATATAGTGTACTTTTTTCTAAACTGACAGAGAGAGAAAGTGAGAGAGAGAGAGAGAGAGAGAGAGAGAGAGAGAGAGAGAGAGAGAGAGAAAGAAGGAGAGAGGCTGGTGAGGAAACAGTTCTTTAGAACGGCTGTAATGTAAGTAATAACAGTGACACATTATACATTTTATCTGTTTATTGTTTGATATACGGTTGTAGAATCTTTGAATCAATGTTATAGCAGCTATAAACATTCCCTTTCCAGCCTTTCGTTTTTTTTCTCTCTCTTTAAATTACACCACTTTTAAATATTCATGTATTATTAAACTTTGATTATGTGGCATGTACACCATGCAAGTCTCTATGAATGAGCTGTTACTATAAACATAGATATAAATTTAAATCTGTTCTTTGCAGATGAGAAACATTCACAGCTGGTGTAATAAAAAAATTTAAACACCTTCTGACCAGATGAGAAATCAAAATCTAGTAATGTTGATTAATTCACTGAATAATATAAATAAATTGAACCTTAATATAAATGGTTACAGAATGCATTGAAATAATAATAATCCCAATCAAAGGATGTATAATAAATAATGTAAAAATTTACAAGAAATAAAAACTACTCACCACAATTACACAGGTTAAAGACTCAAATTCAACCTCGTTCTGACCCTTTATTTCTAAAAGAAATGTCACTTACTACCTTTTGGCTCAAAGTGTGTGTAGTTCAAGCATGGTGGCACAGCCCACGAGACAGAAAGACAGCTACTCAATAGATACTGCCTAGTTTTATAGGCTGAAAACACATGGGGTGGAGCTCAAGTGTTCTCAAGTCCTCCATTGAGCAATATCAGCAGGATAAGGGCGAAGTGTGCAGAAAGTCCATTTTTTCCAAACTGTGTTCACGCACGAGGTGTCTGGGTATATAAAGTAACTCCCCTAAAACATCTACCTCAGCTTCTCACTCTAATCACCTGCTGTGTAAACCAGCACCTTTGTAATTCCTTACATTAGTCATACTTACGTCTTGCCATTATGTCTCTTACATAATATTACTCATGTCTGTTCTCTATATTATTACATCAAGAGTGAGATTTGAAAACAATATCATCCTAGGGTTTAATGTTAATTGGATATCAAATATGTGATTTTATTAAATGTGTTATGTTTAAAACTGACTCAGAGACGGAAAATGTCTGTCTAAATACAAATCAGATCAAATGAAAATTAGACAAAGCAGTCTATAGCATCTCATAGAAAGAACAAAACAAATCAAGACACAAGAACAATCAATTAATTACAAAAAATGTAAATAAAAGGATTCATTAACCTGAACATGAAAAACTTTCCCAGTGCTTTAGGAGTTTCTGCTTTGGTAAACCGTGGTAACATGACAAGCTGTGAGCGCGCGCGCGTGTGTGTGTGTGTGTGTGTGTGTGTGTGTGAGTGTGTGTGTCTGTGTGTGTGAGTGATTTTATTGATTTAAAATAAAAAAGAGAGGCTGTTAAGGAACTGACTTCTTATAGCTGTTATGATATAACAGGAACTAAAAAGTTTTATGGAGTATCACAATAAAAAACATTATTTTTAAAACGATTGTAGTAAAAGATCTACAGTACCAACTGTATTTTCCTGTTTTACTAAAAATAAAAATCCCAGCAGAGACCACTGTGGTTACGACTGGCAAACAACAAGATATGCCTCGTGATAATTGGAAAAAAGATTATTTCAAAGGTAGTTGAAAATTCTGAAAGGGTTATAGTTTGGAAACCTTTCTCCACCCTGGGCTAGGACAACCAAATAACCAGTGAAGTGGCTGGATTTCTTTCAAACTTTATACAAACTAGTTAAAAAAAAAGACTAACCTTAAAAATGATCACTCTGAATTGTTACTGGTTCAAATCAATCATTTACAAGCATGATATCTTTTTTGCATGTACAATTCAGTACAATTACATTAGAGGATGTCTCCATTTTGGATCCTTCATGGATTTGTACTTCAAGTGAAAAGAGTAGATTTAGAATAGGGGCGGTTTGTGTGGGAAAGTGGGTGTATTTAACGACATAAACTGACTGACTCAAAAATATCCCTGCATAATCACCACCCTTCCATTTATTCAAGAATTGTTTTGATCTAAGAACATGATGTATTATGTAAAAAAAAATCTCACTTGTAGTGTGTTTTATTATTTTAGAATTGAAGTGTTACTGTCACTAAAAAAAAAATTCTCTTTTTTTTTACTTTGCAGGAAGGTTTTATTGTACATTTAAGTTTTATTGTTATATTTTGTAAAGCACTTTGTGATTTTATCTGTGAAAGGTGCTATACGAATAAACTTTACTTACTTACTTGTACACCATGACTCATATTTAAGAGAACAGCTGAGAGCCAGAATAATACTTTCTGGTTAATTTGCAAAGACATCTCAGTGAGAAAGCAGGTCCATGTTTTCATTCAAACATCACATCCCTGATACGACTGCTCACACATCTAGAAAGCTTTAAATACATTAACATGCTTAATTCACAATGCTTGCTTTAAGCTGAGACAGAAAGAGCAACTCACCCACATTCTAGCTGAGAGCCAGTGCAGTGGATCAGTATATATGTCATGCATTTCTTCTAGCCATGACTTCCTGGTATTGAGCAGCTCACTCTGTATGCTTTGAATGGGACAAAGGATGATGGGAAAAAAATGTCGCGCCTTACAGAGCTCCTAGTATCATCAGCCAATCCAGGACAGACAGAGGGGGAGGGGGAGATGTGGTCCTTCAGTCTTCCAATCACCATGGAAACAGTGCCTCCTCTGGCTGGGAAACCTCTGTATGAATGTCTTTATTGAAAATACAAGAATTTCTTGAGACAATTAGCTAAAAGTAAATAAACTGTACATGCTAAGATGCTAAAAGTAATAAAAAGAAATTAAAATGTCTGATTATTTGCACATGCAACAAAAGCTTCTCGACTTGATGCCTTTCTGATCTTAATAACTGTTACTCATTGATTATCATATGGGTGTGTAACTGTAATTGATGTCATTTCTATGACTGTGTTTGCAGAAAATATCCACAGCGTTTGGACATTTCTTTTTTTATATCCCAAATATGAGATTTATACATGATTATACATCAAATTCAGTCATCACGAATATAATTAGCACTATTTAATTTAAACAATTTATTATAATAATAAACAATAATCCCAAATCTCATCATAGTTTTATACTGAGGCATTAACACTGTTAAAAAAGTGATGTTCACCAGTTCATTGTTTTTTTCCCACACTGAAGTTAACTAAAAAGGGCCAAAGAAGAAGTTATAATTTAATACGAAGACATGTTTGTGCAGCTTAAAAGTTACTCATTAGTTCTCGGGGCAGTTTTCTCTCTCATCTTAGATGTAGCCAGAACAAAGTGTCAAACTTTCTGCACTTTGTTACAGTTGTATGCAAAAGTTTGTGTACCCCTTGCCAAAGCATAGATTTGGAATTTCATTTAAATAAACATATGCTCTACAACAAACAATTTTTAACCTAACATTTTCAGCAAATGTTAATGCAACAAATATATTTTAAGTTACTTCAACCTCATTACAAAGGTCAAATGCTGTGGATTAATAAAGAAAAAATGGAACTACAATCACCAAATGTATGTTTAGAGACTTATGACAAAAACACTTGTCATGTGATGCAGGAAACACACAGGAAGCACTCCATTGGTAGAAGGAAGAATAGACTCTACTAAATATCAGAATATTCCAGAAGCAAATGTGACAATGAAGAAAGTGCATCTGAAAAGAAGTAGGCTTTGATAACAAGACAGTTAACCAAAACATGCCTCAGAATCGACCGTGACCTAGTTCAAGGAATGTATACTGAAGGCTTTGGGATGGCCCTCACTGTCTCCTGACTTTGAAATCATTGAAAGTCTGTGTGTATGTAGATCTTCTATTTCTTGTAAACATGCTGTAGGTGCATCATCAGCCGAGATCTCAGAACAACGAGTGTGTTGCAAGGAAGTATGGGTGAATATTCAACAAGAATAGAAAGACTCCTAACTGACAACAAAAACTATTTATAGGTGGTGTTACTATGTACTGACTTAGTAGGGGATCAAAACTATTTCATATTTTTGCTATATTTGAAGTCGGTTAAATATAAAATCACTGTATATTAATATTTGTATAAGAATTTTGTAATTTTTGTTTGTATTTTGGCCTAAAAATCTGGTTAATGTTTCATTTTCTAAATAGCTGATTCTGGTAGTACATGTGGTTACTTATTGTTTTATTAGATGGTAGTGAATTTGTGTCCAAGTGCAAGGGTTAGCAGATAAGAACATCAACGGTAGAATAAAAATTAGTGAGACATAATGTACACCCTCATGAGTTACAGTAGACTGCATTTATTACCACTTCGGTGATGGATTACCTGATTATCTGATCTGATCTTTTCCTGATTATCTGAGAATATATTACTATAACTTCTATAGGCATTTTCTTTTTAATTTGTGAGACACGATCAAGTTAGTTTTGGAACAGGTTGATGATATAAACTAACAAAATTATAAACGCAACACAAATGCCCCCATTTTTCATGAGCTCAACTCAAAGATCTAAGACTTTTGTACACAAAAGGTCTATTTCTCTCAAATATTGTTCACAAATCTGTCTAAATCTGTGTTAGTAAGCACTTCTCCTTTGCCGAGATAATCCATCTACCTCAAAGGTGTGGCAGATTAAGATGCTGATTAGACAGCATGATTATTGCACAGGTGTGCCTTAGGCTTGCAACAATAAAAGGTCACTCTAAAATGTGCGGTTTTTATCACACAGCACAATGCCAAGATGTCGCAAGTTTTGAGGGAGCGTGCAATTGGCATCCTGATTGCAGGAATGTCACCAGAGCTGTTGCCCGTGAATTGAATGTTCATTTCTCTACTATAAGCCATCTCCAAAGGCGTTTCAGTCAATTTGGCGGTACATCCAACTGGCCTCACAACCGCAGATCATGTGCAACCACACCAGACCTCCAAGATCGGCTGAGACCAGCCAGCCGGACATCTGCTGAAACAATCAGTTTGCATAACCAAGGAATTTCTGCAGAAACTGTCAGAAACCATCTGCATGCTCATCGTCCTCATCATGGTCTCGACCTGACTGCAGTTTGTCATCGTAACCGACTTGAGTGGGCAAATGCTCACATACATTGGCGTCTGGCACTTTGGAGAGGTGTTCTCTTCACGTATGAATGACGGTTTTCATTCGGTTTCATTTTGCAGATGGCAGACAGTGTGTATGGCGTCATGTGGGTGAGCGGCTTGCTGATGTTAACGTTTTGGATCGAGTAGCCCATGGTGGTGGTGGGGTTATGCTATGGGCAGGCGTATGTTATGGACAACAAACACAGGTGCATTTTATTGATGGCATTTTAAATGCACATAGATACCGTGACAAGATCCTGATGCCCATTATTGTGCCATTTATCCACGACCAATATCTTGCAGCATGATAAAGCATCGCCCTATGTTGCAAGGATCTGTACACAATTCCTGGAAACTGAAAACATCCCAGGTCTTGCATGGCCAGCATACTCACCAGACATGTCACCCATTGAGCATGTTTTGATGCTCTGGTTCGGTGTATACAACAGCGGACCCCCAATACAGTAAAACCGCACATTTTAGAGTGGCCGTTTATTGTTGCAAGCCTAAGGCACACCTGTGCAATAATCATGCTGTCTAATCAGCATCTTGATCTGCCACACCTCTGAGGTAGATGGATTATCTTGGCAAAGGAGAAGTGCTTACTAACACAGATTTAGACAGATTTGTGAACAATATTTGAGAGAAATAGGTGTACATAGAAATTTGTGTACATAGAAAAAGTCTTAGATCTTTGAGTTCAGCTCATGAAAAATGGGGGCAAAAACAAAAGTGTTGCATTTATAATTGTGTTCAGTATATATACACAGTATATATAGTCTATGTCTCTGAAACAGTAATGTAACATTTATTACCTGTATTTTGCAAAGTGGAAATTTAATGTCCAGGTATCAGCAATTCACACTACAGTTTCTAGAGAATCCAGACAGTGATACATCTCTCTGAAATGTGCTAATGGCTTAATGGTTGGCACAATTCCCTCACACCACCAAGGTTGGGGTTTGATTCCTACCTCTGCCCTGTGAATATTAAGTTTGTATGTTCTCCACACACTTTTGTTTGCTTCTTCACTCCAAAGGCAAATACAAAGTTCCATGTATTAAAGGAGCTGCAGGAATATCTGGTACTGTAAGTACTAGTCTGTTTTTAAATCTAAACTTAAAACCTATTTTTATTTTATTTTAATGCAGTTTAGAAGTGTGTGTTGTCTTTTTCCGTTGTTGTTTCATTCTTCTATGTACGGACGTACAGCACTTTGGTCAACTTAGGTTGTGTAAAATGTGCTCTTGAAATAAACTTGAAACTAGTCACTCCATGTATACTGTATGACAACCATCTCTCATATTCTTCATATGATAGAGTCACTTCTCTCACAATGGCAACCTAAATTTTGTCAAAACCATGTGGAAAAATGTGTTATGATCCAATGAGACCTAGGTAGAAATTATTGGGCATACTTCTAAAAAGATCAATATCACCAAACCATGCTGAAGCACAGTGGTGGCAGCATCACTTAGTGACAACAATTGTCCCTTAAATAGACAATACCACGATTACTGAACTAAGGAATGGACTAGCTGAGATGTAACTACTGTCATGTTAACCCTTTCTGATTACTGGTCATTTACCCCAATCACACCTGCCACTAAATATTGTGCCACACCTGTGTATATATATATATATATATATATATATATATATATATATATATATATATATATATATATATATATACTAGTTAAGTGCAAGTAGTGAGGATGTAATACTGTATTGACAGCAGATGCTCTTATGTAGTGTTTTATACATATATATATATATACAGTATATATATATATATAAATATATATATATATATATATATATATATATATATATATATATATATATATATATATATACATATATATATATGTGTATAAAACACTACATAAGAGCATCTGCTGTCAATACAGTATTACATCCTCACTACTTGCACTTAACTAGTTATTTACAGATAATAAGGCATAAGAAATAATAACATATATTGTATACCTTAATCATTAATTGGTTCCATAGTATTCTAGTGCAAAGCGTTGCTTATTGGCAGAAAGTAATTTTATTTGCATTTTCAAAGGCTTAACAAACATGTCTCAATTCCCTAAAAACACTTAATGACAGAACCTTTGTTTAAAAAATGTTACTGTCCCAAACACAATTTTCCCTTGAGACAGTGAACTGGAAACTGCGTCTCCCTGAAGCGCTCTTTGTCCGCTTCACTCTTGATGTGTGTTCTCATGGCAGCATGTTAAAGGAAGAGAGCTCAGCAGGCACCTGTGGAACAAAACAGGAGATTTATGACCCTCACAGTCAACTGGCATGTCCAACTGGCATATGTAAATTTATAAAGATGTCACTGTATATTACTGACTGGGGATAAAAGTGTTTTTTGACAGAAGTGCTTTATTGTAAGTCCAAGTGTGTGTTTGTGTGTGCACTTTGCTGTGGCCTGACCTGACTGCAGCACGGGTTTGAACTGTCCCGACATGCAGATTTCCTCCTGTTTCTGCCGCACAATGCGCTGGATGGCTGGGGGCAGGCCGCGAGGGTTCCGGGAGAACACCAGGGCATAGCCGTCATCACAGGCGCCGTCATCTTTCAGTGTGCGGCATGCATAGGTGATGGCGTAGTTGTCGTAGTCTGTGTCGATGATCCAATAGTTATCACCTGTGTGAATGAAACATGCATTTATGTTAGATTCTGAACATGGGGACTCTGGGTAAAAGTAGGTATAATTCTCATTTAGTTATTATAAAATGTAGAGAACAGTACTGATGAATTATTTACTGATTCTGATTGGTCAAAAGGTAATGATTCATTTTCTATAATAGCAGCTCTTTCATTAGTATAGCTTAAAATCACAGGTTTTTATTAATGCATAGATAATATGTTATCATTTCTATAGAAACAGTAATAATCTTATAGCGCTGATTTGCTAAAGTTTTGCAAGATCTGCTTTTACAATTAATAGAAGTTGTTTCTAGGTAACCAACAAGTTGTAAGAATAAAATATATATGCTGTGCTATGGAATAAAAAGCATTAGAACAATACAATACAATACAATACAATACAATACAATACAATACAATAAAAAAAATGTTTTTCCTCCTACTACTTAAGTAGATGCTTCCCTTAAAACTAAATAACTTAAAACCAAACATAGATAATGATTTTAAATCCTACTGGGATTTTATTCTAACTATGAAAAATGATTTATGAAAAAGTATATAACAAAGAGGTTCAACTTGGTACACAATTTAATTTAAAGAAGCTTGTTTTTTTAACAAAGTGTGGGATATTTGTAATATTTGATATTCTAAACATCTAACACACTGTTTGGGTTTCTCTTGATGTAACCTCTAGTGATGTACATTATAGCACTGATGCTTTAAAAATATCTCTCTATATATATAAAGGTACATGCACATGCTTTGTATGTCTGCCTAATTGTTATTATTAAAATTACATTACATTTTATAAAAATAAAATAAGGGGTTTTAATGAAAAATCTAATGAAAAAACCCAAAACTATTTAATGTGGATGTTATCTACCTCCACTAGACAGGTAGCTGGCCAGACCCTGGTAGGTCATGAACATCTTGCCAGGTGTGGAGGGATCAGGCACTGTATACTGGGCAGCCATGTCAGCACACACCACCCAAAATCTGTATGTACATATAAACAATAATATCAGATGCTGATTGAAAATTGCCTTCACTTTTAACCCTTTAAACTCTCAATCTGTGTGTCCAGAATTATACTTTAGAAAATATACTGGATTACTGAAGTTACTGAATAATCCATAGCAGATACAGAGTTACATGTGTGAACATGAATAATTAACCTAAAGCATTCAAGGGTTAAGAAATGCAAAGACTGTTTAACTTGTCGTAAGGATGTTTACATTTTAACCTCTGTTAATAACATGGTAATTAACATAATATGGTCATTATTCCCTGCCTTGGGTTTATACCTGTTCCTCATATTAAATGTCGCTGGTTGCTTTTTTTATTAAAAACAAATTTTTAGACAAGATGTCTTAATGTTAACATTTCAATACCAAGTCAGTTTTAGCCCGATATTGATATTCAATATCATATCTGTGCTTCTGGTCTAGTTATTCCAACTGTCAGCTGCGCCATGCTGTTGAACTAATCTTTGTCCTCACACACCCACCCAAACAGAGTGACACGACCCTTGGTAAAAGCGGTCATGGTGCCATCATCTTCAATAGTGTATTCTGCAGAAATGTTGTCCTGCAGGAAGAGTCCTTCTGGATCTTTCTTCTGCTGAGCGTACCACTTTCCTGCATACTGACAAAACACAAATAATCAATATCAGTACCGCAGTATTGCCTCTTTAATTTGTTATGGATATCACTGGTATGGACTGTGTCTTATCTATATTGCTATTTCTTCTTTTTTTGCTTGTATGTATAAAAAAAAGAATTGTCCAATTTTCTTATACAAAAATGAGGCTTGTTACAAAGGAACCACAGAGTGCAACATCCTCCATCCTTTGCCTTAGTCATTAAGTACTGTCAATTAAATCCTTCCAAAAATGTTACATAAACATATCTTTCACCAAAGAATGCTTCACAATATCAACAGTTATACAATACCTTCTGACCAATCAGATTCCAGAATTACAGAATAATCCTTTTTCGTGATATCCATATATCTGTGGACTCACTTTTTTTGGGTCAAAGTCCTGCTTGACATTGAAGCTGTCCACCGCACAGGAAGAAGACCAGCAGCACTCAATGTAGTACAGGAAAACAACCAGCGAGGCGAATTTGTAATATTCCATCCTATACCACAATGAGATAGCAAACACTGTGCTTATATAGTACATGTATATACTATATATATGTGAGTATATACACTTGCTTATTTCAGTCTCATCAACAGTAATACTTTAATAGCAGGGAATTCCTTCTTTATTATATGCATTTTAACAGTATAAAGGGTACTATTTAGAGCTCATTCTTATCAAATTGATAATAAAAATCACAGCTCTTACCTGTTGTGTTGAAGTTGATCAAAGGGGCTTTTTCCACTTCTACACCAAGTTTCAGCTTCTCCGTAGAGCTGTGGCCTCTTTATAACAACTCCACAGTAGGGCTTATTAAATGATTTTCACTTCTTGTTGCTAAATAAGGTGCTTAGCCTAATCCGGTTGTAGAAATCCTCTGTTTAATCTGGATTCTTGCTTGTACCTGCCCATGCTGCCTGTAAAAACACAAGCCAGTCTTTATGCAACACAATAATCTGTACTGATTAAACAAAAAAAGAAAACATTCCCTTGTGACAACTGCAGGTAAGCTAATGAAGCAGTTGAGTATCTGAATGTGACGTACATATGGTGTTAGTATACAAACATGGGGCAGTGGTGTGAGTGATTTTCAAGGCAGTGGTGTGATCTAAGTTCAAGCGAAATAATGTTTAGTGTATATTGTTTTACTTTCTAAGCAATGACTAATGAAATAAAATGAATTAGATAAATCTATCAGAAAATGATTTTTAAATTCTTATTTTTTTCAAGATTCTATTCAACCTATTTATTTATTTATTTATTTATTTATTTATTTATTTACAATTATTGGTCATCATTCTATCATTTATTATTATTATTATTATTATTATTATTATTATTATTATTATTATTATTATTATTATTATTATTATTATATACAAACATTTTTTTTTACATCTTATTATTTTAACATTGTCTTTTTTTAACACAGTACTTTAGTCTAATTGAAAAAAAAAACAGTAATCTTGACCAAGTTCATCAACTACAGTCATGAAAACCAGAAATAAATAAGAACTATTGTGGAATCCAAACTCTTGCTAGGTATCAACTGCATTTTTATAATCAGAACTTACCTAATGTACATTATGCTGCATATTCAGTGCTATATATAATAATTATAATTTATTATACTGACTGATGTTTTAATGTGTAAAGCCATGGCATTGTACTTACTAATAGTATCTATTTTCACTTTGTTTAGCTATTTTCACTGGGTGTATCCCAGTCCTTTTTAGTTTCAATATGTTTGCTGTATTTACACATGTAGGGAGAAATGTTCACAAAGACACACAGTTCAGTCAGTGTTCATATATTAGTTATATATGCTCTATGCCATTGGGAGAAAACACTTGTGATTCTAAAATGGCTTCTAATATCATAATTATTGAGTCATTTCAATTTACAGTATACAGTTTCAAGTTCTTTTATGTATAATATACAAAGCCTTACATTTTAGAGAAAAGGATTAAATGTAACCTGCAGCGTTTGTTCTTTTATCCCAAATATATCCCAATCAAGTCAAAGTTTGTTTGTATTGAAATATTTTAGCAAAAAAGACTTAAGTATATCATCTATATAAATATGTGTAAATGATTGCACAGTCACTTCTCCTCACTTGGCTTTGCTTTGTTTACCATTTTAAACAGACTTAACAGCTGATTTGGATTCTGACGCTGTAGGCCACAATGTTATCTTAAGACATCACAGAGTTGAAAACAGTTATAGCTCCATATTTCTTCCTGAACACGTAGATTGGTGTCAATGCATACAAGCAACAGGCTCAGGTAGGTGTGGTCTAAAGTCTGAATGGGAAGTTAGTACATTAGTAGTGATAAAGTGTTAATGGTGATATGCATAATGTATTAAAGAAGTAATAGCGTTCAGTTTGAATTCTACAACCAATCAAAACCACCTTAATTTCACCTTGGTAGTGTCCCATGTCATGCTGTTCGAAATTCTTAAGTATCAATTTGTTAAATTACCCAATTTTTTAATCTTCCATCAGCCAGCTAGAACAAGATTCTGATATTACCCTTGCGTACGAGCAAGAAGAAATAAGATAAACCAGTACTGTATTGCTTTAACTGCTACTATGACTGTGTCTTTTTCACACTTAAATGTGCAGCTTGTTTACACCACTGCTGTTATTTATATTAATTCCCCACAAAATTCCTTTGGGAATTGTTCATAGTGAGCTTGAAAAACACCACTACCACTTGACAAAGAAAAAAAAGAAAAAGACTAAGACTGAACAGTTTTATTGGGTGCCATTACTTTTATCTCCACTGAATTACTAGTCTTATTTGTTTGGATGCGCATCCCAAACAATTATAATATATTTTGAGGTTTTCAAGGTTTACACTAGTGAGTCCTCTTATACACAAGTTCATACAAACATAAGAGCTCTAGTAGGATACAAATTATTTTATATGAAACTGGATATTTTTTAATGAATTTATTTAATGTAATAACATTCCTAAGTGAAACTAATCGTTCTTTAAGAGGGTTTAGATTTTTGCAGTTTGTACAATGCTAAATTACTTGCTGATGGCTGCTCTTAATTAGTACTGTAGCTACATTAGACTTCTAACTCTTGTGTAAATCTGAAGAAGCAAACCTCAGACCCTGAACATATCTTGTCTACTCCACTAGATCTAGATCAAAATGTGTTTACTCCATGTGTTTCCAGTAAGTGAGATTATACAATCTTTAATCCGTTTTTACATCCCTCCTCTTAGTGTGCACCCACAACAGTCTTTTTTCGGTGTGTTTGGGCTCCTCCTCTGCGCTGGCTAATCCCCATACACACTGGACCATGTGTTGGGGCCTGGACTTCAGACAGCCTGTCCTAGCTCACATGATTCAGAGCTGAGAGCTTTGGGGTTATTGCTGAGCGAGGACATGTTCCCACGGGTTTCTAGAGCTAAGGTTTTTACTGAGTTTGCACCTCTGCATCCAAATGTTAAATGCTGTTTGCGCTGGACCCCTAGTGGGTTAAAAGACTCAGGGTTTGATTCAAACTGTTTCTCTTTTTGGTTGAATTGTTCCAGTAAGACACAGTGAGCCTCATTTATCAGAGTGATACAAACACATTCAGCCATAAATTTTTCACAGTAGCATTTACACATTAAAAAAACAGTTGTGAAGTCCTGAGTTTGTGTAAATTTTGTATAAAGAGACTCACTAATGTTTACTGATTGGTTTCAAACCATATAACTGGTGATTAATCATTGTGATTATGTATACTGTTTACGCTCTCGAGATTGAATAGCTAATTTATTTCAATTCCACACACCAGTTTTAATAAACATTTTGTGAAACTCGAGTCATTTCTTATTGACTACTTGAAAGAAAGCAGACTAGCCACTGGATGAGGACAAAAGTAATGGCACCCTATAAAATAAGGAAGGGTTAGTGTGCCTCTGGTAGTCACTGAGCTGTATTTCTGTAACATTTGGCACATTCTGCACAGGAGACGATCTCCCTCGGCTTTGCATATCACAGAGATTTGCGGGTGTAAGTCAGTTTTGTTATTAATGTACAGTATTTGATAACTACGTAATTGACAGCCATGAATTTTTAGTTTTGTCCTAAAAAAAATATTCACACTTTACCAAACAACTGAAAATATTTTCTTCTTCTTCTTCTTTCAGCTTTTCCCTTCAGGGGTCGACACAGTGAATCATCTCACTCCACCTATCCCTATCTTGGTTAAAATGTAGAGTTTGATCAGGCTTCGATGTCTTTTACAGTGATGTGATGAAATAAAATAAAAGTTTGTGTCTGGGAACCAAAACCAAAAGCCTAACCATTTTTTCATTGCAAAGTGGATTTCATATACATCAATTCCTATGTATATCTCCATGTGGTCTATAGGGCAGCAATGACTGTGTGTGGATATTGGTTTTATTTTATTTTTGTTATTGCTTTAGCAATGCATAAAGCCAGCTTTACATTGTACAGTATTATACAAGGTACAATATTAACTTTGCTGTCACAGACCCAAGCATACATTGTAAAGGATCATCTTTGGCTGGGATTTGAAAACACACTCAACAGTTGTGGAAGTGCCAGAAAACTGCTTAAAATCTCTGCTGCTACAACTTGTCTAAAATCTACCAAGGGGCTGCATATAATTATACAAAATTCACATGATTGCTGCAAACACAGTAGAGGCAATGGTGAAACATAAACAAAATGTGGGATTTAAAAGAAAAGAGGTTTGCTCCATCAGACAGATAGTGACACACCTGCTCTAAGCAATAGAAGACTGGCAGAAGTCTCAGGTCATCAGGAAGGAGTCAATGGTACTGAAGAAGCCTCTCAAAAAATAGCTTTCAGCTCTTAGGCTGCTCTGAGGTTGAACCAGTTACTGTATCACAGCAGCTCAGATGTTCAGCCTTTTTCCTACCAGTGGAGGCTCTGCAAACGGCAATCTGCTGCCACCTTCAGGATATGTCACACACTGCACTTTGACTCTCACAGAAGTCTGTTACAAATTCATTCTTATTAGAAATTCCATTTTTGAAATCTCTGAAAAATTCTTCAGGTCATACACAGATTCAATTGTCCACCCATACAACAGCTCGCAGTTAACACATCACTGAAACTTGGGCTACAAATATGTTAAATGTGGTCATTGCACGAATGAATGAATGAATGAATGAATGAATGAATGAATGAATGAATGAATGAATGAATGATGTGGTTCCAAAAATGGATAAATGGATAAATAAATAAAAATAAATAATATGTTATTTTCACATTGATAAAAATACACCAGCTTCATTCACCTGTAATAAATATCAATGTACTGTATATGGTTACATTAATGCTTTGTTAGCAAGCCAGCAAACTAAAGTGGACAAAGCAAACTGACTCCAATAACAGTTTCCAGCTATTATTATCTACTTAACATTCAAAAACAAAACTAAAATGGGGGGCACAGTGGCTTAGTGGTTAGCACGTTCACCTCACACCTCCAAGGTTGGGGGTTCGATTCCCGCCTCCGCCTTGTGTGTGTGGAGTTTGCATGTTCTCCCCGTACCTCGGGGGTTTCCTCCGGGTACTCTGGTTTCCTCCCCCGGTCCAAAGACATGCATGCTAGGTTGATTGGCATCTCTGGAAAATTGTCCGTAGTGTGTGATTGCGTGAGTGAATGAGAGTGTGTGTGTGTGTGTGTGTGTGTGTGTGTGTGTGTGCCCTGCGATGGGTTGGCACTCCGTCCAGGGTGTATCCTGCCTTGATGCCTGAGATAGGCACAGGCTCCCTGTGACCTGAGGTAGTTCGGATAAGCGGTAGAAGATGAGTGAGTGAGAGTGAGAATCTAAAATGATTTCATTATGTATCATTTACAGTCAATCATCTATATTCTATACCACTTATCCGACACAGGATAAGCTCTACTTCGCTTCTTCTTATGAAGTCTGAGGAAAACACATCTCCCTCCTCCCATCCTGACTACATTTTACAGAGGGGCCACTGACAGAATCCTTAGCAGCTGCATCACTGTCTGGTTTGGGAACTGCACCAAACTGCATCTTGGATCGCAAGACCCTGTAGCGGATAGTGAGAAGAGCCAACAGCATTGTGAAAGACCCCACACAACCCTTACACACACTCTTCACCCTCCTGCCATCTGGAAAAATGTACAGAAGCATTCGGGCCCTCACGACCAGACTCCATTTCACAAGCCATCACACTCATCAACAACTGCACTGAACTGTATCGAGCACACACACACACACACACACACACACACACACACACACACACACACACTTAGCTGTGTTTACTGCACTGATCTGCAACAGATACACACTCATCTAATATACACCCATATCTACAGCACCACTCATATCACCACCCATTTGTATTGCACTGTTTGCACCAGGCTGTACAGATGCACTTTATGTGCCTAGGACTAACTCACTTAAATCCTTAGCTCTGTGTAGTTCTATGTATCTCTGTCTTTGTTCTATGTACTGTAGCTCCATGGTCCTCGAGAAACGTTGTCTCATTTCACTATGTACTGCGTCAGCTATATATGGTTGAAATGACAATAAAAACCTCTTGACTTGACTTGACCCGACAGTGTTATGGGAAGTCTATAGTCTATTCCCAGGGAACAAGGTTCCAACCCATCACAGGGCACAAATAAACATATATACACACACATACACACACACACACACACACACAAATTCACACAATATGGACAATAGAGATGCCAAACAGCCTATACTGTATGCCTTATTTCTAGGGGAGGGAACTGGATTACCTGGAGGAAATCCTTAAAGCAATGGGAGATGGGAGAACAAACATACCAATAGTATTGTAAAATAATTAATTTATTATACTAGCTAAATGGACTGGATAGCAATTAGGAGCAATTCAGGGTGTGCAAGTTGTTATATGAACTGCCTCACAGTCATCTTCTCCTTCTTCTTTGTTGTCTTCTTCTTCTTCTTCTTCTTCTTCTTCTTCTTCTTCTTCTTCTTCTTCTTCTTCTTCTTCTTTTTACTACATAATACCATTGGTGTTATGATGACAATTACCATAATAAGAATTCAATTGAATCAGCACTTTGAATAAAAAGTTTAAAAAAGGTTCACTTTCTTTGTTTGCCGTATTAACGGGCTTTGCGCTTGCTGCAGTTCACTATACAGAGATATGCAGCTATTAATGTGGTAATAATCCTCCTGACCTTTTGCTTAAGATGTTTATCGACTCTTTATATAGATAGCCTATGTACTTTGGATCTGAATTTAGGGATTATTGGCCATTGACATTTTTTAGCTTATCTTTTATTTACACTCCAGGTCTTTAACTTGGGACAAATTATTTATTAAGGTCACTGCACTTGGCACTACAAATATCGAAGCTTTTTATTTATTTTTAATGTAAGAATACTAGTGTGCATTGTACATTGTGCGTTTACAGTGGAGTAAATGTGAACATTTTAATGTGGAGTAAATGTGGATAATTTTTCTTATTTTTCTCTTTACTGCTCTCTTGGTGGCAGTGAGGAGAGGACCAGGGTGCTGAGATAATCAACCAGTGGCCTGGCTGAATAGGGCTTAGGCATGAGGTGTGTGTCTTTAATAAGAACATAAAGAGCTTGCAATGCGACAGCCTGAGAGAGGGAGATGAGAGACAAACTAAACTTTTTTTAACATAAGTCTGTTTCTTGAGGTGGTTTTAATTGAAACATTTTGCACAGTGACTCTTTTCTGTTGACACAGAGAAGATAGACTAGAGAGGATAAAGACACTCTGTTGAGGCAGTGGACCTCAGCTTTGCTGCAGATCACCTGATCAGTTTTGCATGAGCAGATCCTTATTCACCTTCAACACTATTAGGGAAACACCTTGCTGACGGTTGGCTCGGACGCCCCTGCTGCTGCAGGTATCGCTCCCAGTCCCTCTTTTTCTCCACTGCTTAATAATTATGAATTGTAAAATATAGCTTTTTGAAATTGAAAGTCAAGACCAGATTTGAACCTTGTTTGAACCTCTTGTGGTGCTTACAAAGCAAAGATGAGCATCAAAAGCGAAGATGTGGAGAAGTTTCTTGATGGAAACCTGGAGTTTGCGAAGAGATACTTTGAAAAAAAGCTCAAAGCTGGAACTGTGGCATCCATAACGGGAGTCCCAGAGTCCAAAGTGGATTTGGACTCTTTTAAACAGGTGTGTCAGGTGGAGGAAGGAACGATATTCTTTGATTTGATCAAAGACATGCAGGAGAATGTTAATATGGAGAAGGTGATCTTCAAAATCCTGAAGAGACTCAGTGCTCTCATCCATGCTGACCGATGCAGCCTTTTCATGTACAGGCAAAGGAACGGTGTAGCTGAATTGGCCACTCGACTGTTTAATGTAAACTCTTCATCAAAGATGGAAGACTGTGTGGTTCCACCCGACTCTGAGATTGTCTTCCCTCTTGATATCGGCATAGTCGGGCATGTCGCCCAAACCAAGAAAAATATCAATGTCAGGGATGTTAAAGAGGTAAGATGTGTATATATCCATTTTTCAATGGAACATCATAATGTACTGTTTGTATTATAAGTTAAATTAAAAAGACAGATACCACTGGCTATCATGTAGATGCATAAGGTAGTAGATGCATAATTTAGAACTGCTAAATCCTCTTGACATAATCCATTTATTTCAATATGTCATGACCCTTTCGGGCTTGAGGATTATTTCACTTGTGGCACTGTATTTTGTGTGTCAGCAAAAAAAAAAGTTTAATAGTTACAGTTGTTTTATATATATATATATACATATATATATATATATATATATATATATATATATATATATATATATATATATATATATATATTATTAGCCATAATAATATATAAAAAAAATGCTTATTTAAAAAAATTGGTCAGTGTAAAATTCATTTATTTAAAATTAAGTTATTTACCAGCGCTGGTCCTTAGTGTATGTGAAGTGACAGAAATCTTTTCCTTGAACCAAACATACTTTTTAATGACTGTAAATAAAAAAATATTAAACTATTCATTCCAGAATAGCTACTTCAGTACGTTTGTTGATGAGCTGACAGAATACACCACCCGCAACATCTTGGCTTCACCCATCATGAACGGCAAAGATGTGGTGGCGGTCATCATGGCAGTCAATAAAACTAATGGACCCTATTTCACAGACGATGACGAAGATGTGAGTGATTCACAGTAGAGATAAGCATATAAACCGTTCTACCTATATGTGTTAGTTTGAGTATTTTCTGCCTCACTCTGGATCACTGAGATTAATTATCATAGTAGTTAATGGATCTGGTTGGTGCTAGTGACCAGAAGGTTGTGGATTCAAATTTAAGAACTGCAAAAGAGCCACTATTAGGCCTTTAATAGATATCTTATTGTTCAGTTTTCTATCTGTATGCATTAATTGCATGAGTTACGCCTCAGTGCTAGTGTAAAGTCTTTGTGTTTCACTTACAGCTTTTTTTAAAGTATCTAAAAGTTGGCACGTTGAACTTAAAGATTTACCATCTGAGCTATCTACATAGCTGTGAGACACGTAAAGGCCAGGTGAGTGTGTCTTATATGTTCTCACACAATCTCAGATAGGTCTGGGCAGTGTAACAACATTATACTTATTTTGTAATAAATTATATAAAAATATTTTTTTCCAGGATGTCATGGGCATCATAATATCTTTTAAGGATGCTTTTTGTGTGTTTTATTAAATGACAATTACAAACTCCAGAAGCAGGAAGCATGTGTTTTTGACATGAAAAAAAAACCTGTACTGTTCTTATTCTCTAAAATGTTAAAATATTAACAAAACATTTTTAAAAAGTGTCTACTAGTTTGCAAGCAAACAAACATATATTGATGCATATCATAAATCACAGAAATGTCGTCAAGTATCGTGACGTGCTATTTATCTGATGTTTTCCGTACAGCTGCTTCTGTGGTCTGCTAACAAAGTGTTTGAAGAGCTCACGGATATCGAGCGTCAGTTCCACAAAGCTTTGTACACAGTGCGGGCATACCTTAACTGTGACCGCTACTCTGTCGGTCTGCTGGACATGACCAAGGAAAAGGTGCATCAAATCAAAAGTGGTGTCTGAAAAAAAACTAAGAAGAGAGTTTAAATATTACTGATGGCTTCTTCTTAGTTTACTTTCTGTAGATTCTCATGTCTCCCTTGCTCCACTAGTAATCAAATGTGCATACCAACCACATCCCCAGCTCTTCCCTACTATTAAAAAAATTCTACTCAAATGCCTTTAATTGGAGGTTTGGTTATCTGAAAAGAGTTCATGCCAATTTACTTACTTTTTACATTTTGTTCAGGTCATGTTGTGCTACTTCATATGCCAGAATGTTTTGTTGCCAAAAAAAAAGTTAAAAAATTAATAGCTAATGGTTCAACACAGTGTTTGTCTGACTCTTCTATCTTGTATGTGGTCTTGGACAGGAGTTCTTTGATGTGTGGCCTGTGTTGATGGGAGAACAACCACCATACTCTGGTCCCGTTACTCCAGATGGGAGGGTAGGTGATTTAATGACTCTGATGTTTCACTAAATAACTTACAGTAAATACCATGGATGCTCATGAGTTTATGCTCACACAGGAAATCATCTTCTACAAAGTCATTGACTACATTTTACATGGAAAAGAGGACATCAAAGTCATACCGTAAGTCCTGTCTATGGTTAAATTTAAGGACTGATTAAGATCACAGTGCATTATTCCTTCAGTGAAATAAGTACAACGTTTTCTAATAGCAGCACATCCAAAAGTATGCTATTCCTCTCCTACCACAGTAATTTACAAAATATAATAAAAGTGAAACCCCATACTCTTTTTTGATTCCTTTAACATCATGGAATGTTCAACAGATAAGTTAGTTCATGTTATTGGGGGATGTGGTAGCCTAGTGGGTAAAGTGTTGGACTACTCGAAAGGTCATGAGTTCAAATCCCAGGTCCACCAAGCTGCCACTGCTGGGCCTCTGAACAAGGCAATTAACCCTCAATTGCTCAGTTGTATAAATTGAAATAAAATGTAAGTCACTCTGGATAAGGGTGTCTGCTAAATACTAGAAATGTAAATGTTATTGCTTACACAATAGCAGTTATTAACATTAAATTCAGATCCTCTCATTTTCATATCTCTTGAAATTACTAAGACAAGGTAACTTTAAGAGAAAGAAAAAAGGGGCTGGTGAGTGGAAAACTTGTCATGTAGTCATGTTGCACAAAAACTGCAAAACATTCCAGCATTGCTGTCAAGACTTGTTGAGACCTGTTTCTGTGACATCTTGCACTGGAGATTTATTTCTATGAATGCTTCATAAATATCTCCTCACAAAACACTTCATCACATCAATAATTAAACATTTATTCAGCATATAAAGTGTCTGCTATTCAAGAGTCCGTACTATAAAAATGATCATGTATTAGAATGAGCACATTAATATAACCCTGTGATCTGTAGCTGTACTACTGTCAGAACTGCTGCTATAGAAAATTATACAAATACCTTTCTAAATTAAGATTTCACCAGCACTGGGATTTGTTTTGTTTAATAAATGACAATTGTTACAGAAATCCACCTGCAGACCACTGGGCACTGGCTAGCGGCCTACCCACCTATGTAGCAGAAAGTGGCTTTGTATGTGAAACCCTTTTGCTCTTTTTGGCACAAATACAATTCATACAATACATTTATTAGGCCCAAAAGCCACACATGAACACTTTGTTTTTTTATTTTCTCCACTGTTTTAGATCTGCAATATCATGAACGCACCAGCAGAGGACATGTTCAAATTTCAGGTACACATTCATTTCACATGAAATTGTGAATTCAGGAGGTTCTCAAAGGGGGGGAGCTGTCTAAAAAAGGAGAATTGGTTTCTCTGTGGATGGGATGGATGGTCTTTCTGTATTTTCTGTAAATCAGAGCAAAACTAGCCAATCACAATTTCATGTATATAGGGTAGAACTGGGTAAAAAAGCATTTCCAAGTCATTTCCAATTATGTTTATCGTGCCATATTCGAGGTGTTGATTGGTGCAATAAAACAGCGTTCATCCTATTTTCGGGACAATGCAAGTTTGGATCCCAGTGATGCTACAGCCATCTGTGGCCAGAGTCTGAAAAAAGTTAATTGGCTTTTTGGTGGGCATGTAGCTAATGCTACTTTCTCCTCTGTCAGTCTCTCCAGACATATCCAAAAATGGGAAACTAGGGCTTTTTTAAGTGTTTATCTTCTCTGTGACATAACATGAGCAACATGTTGACATGATATGGTTGCTTCAGGTGTTTCAGATGTGCTAGCCTTCACTCTTGTTTTTGGTAGTAGTGGGTGAGAATTGAAAAATTTCACCAAAACTCATCAAATTGGTTGTGAGTGGGAATTAGACAAGACTAAATCTCAAGTCTCCAACATCAAGCATGCATTTGTATCTTTGTGGCATAGCGTGAGGCACTTGATGACAGCGGCTGGACCATTAAAAACGTGCTGTCTCTGCCAATCGTCAACAAAAAGGAAGAAATAGTAGGAGTAGCAACTTTCTATAACAGGAAAGATGGCAAGCCATTTGATGAACAGGATGAACAACTAATGGAGGTAGATTTTTTATATAATTTTTTATAATCATGAAAATCCAGCACATTATTAGTAACTAACTGCTTGTTTTTTTTTTTTATGTAATCATAAGTCTTTTATTTAATTAGTGAACACTGTTGATTTTAAAGGCTTTGACCCAATTTCTGGGCTGGTCGGCACTCAACACAGACACCTACGACAAGATGAATAAACTAGAAAACAGGAAAGACATCGCCCAGGACATGGTGCTTTACCACGTCAAGTGTCGAGATGATGAGATTCAGAATATTCTTGTAAGCCTTAGGTGCATAGTTACTGAGTCACAAATAATGAAATAGGAAGAAATTGGACTGTGATATTACAGTGCATATTTTGTTGATGTTTTTTTTACTGTAGAAAACCAGGGAGTACTTTGGGAAAGAGCCAAAAGACTGTGAGGAGGAAGAACTTTCCCAGATCCTGGTATATATAGTCTACCTTGTTAAAAAATGTTATTAAAATATAACGGAACTTGGTAACAATATGACCAACACATTACAATTTCGTAAAAAATCCTGCAAGGCTCTTGTATTTTATGGTGCAATATTCAGATCTTTTTCGATTTGCCGAATAGATCTTAATAGATTTGCCGAATAGATTTTACTGTTTCCTTCTTTGTCTATCTCTTTATGTAGAAGAAAGAACTTCCAGGAAAAAACAAATTTGAGATATATGAGTTCCGGTTTTCCGACTTTGACTGCACAGAACGGGATCTGGTGTTGTGTGGCATCCAGATGTACTATGAAGTTGGTGTTGTAAAGAAGTTTCAGGTTCCTCAGGAGGTCAGTATTCATGCTAATTAGCAATGCAGATAGTTTCTGTTAGCTTATGACATGTTAAAGGGAAGATATTTTATTCCCAATATTCCAACATCACAGCATAACTAAAAATTCACTCTTAGGCAATGTAAAGCCACAAATGTCCCAATTTACTTGAGCATAAAATTTTGTATATAATTCTGTATACAATTCTGCTTCTGAAGCTACAGTGAAGGCAAACAACCTTCTCATCACCCGGGTTTAAACAAGCTTTATTTAATCTATATTACTTATAACAACACATTTACTCTAGACAACAAGGCTGAGTCTTTTGGTTACAGTGGCATTTCATGTCAGTTTTTTTAGTATCAGCACAAATTGTCTTTGGCCAGCATTGAAGAAAAAAAACAACTAAGATACAACTTAATAGATAAAACTTAATGCTTATACTGTAGTGTCTTGGTCCAGACAGAAAACCAGTTAAGAATGTGAGATCTTAGATACCTAATGATGAGACAACATTTTCTCCACTAGGTTCTAGTGCGGTTCATGTACTCAGTGAGCAAGGGCTACAGAAAGATCACCTATCACAACTGGCGCCATGGCTTCAATGTTGGACAAACCATGTTTACATTACTAACGGTATGAACAATTTAAGCATCCTTAAGCAAAGGTTAGCCTAAATTTGAGACTTTATGCTGTGGGATTTATAATTAGGTTTTAATAATGTGTGGAGTCAGACAGGGCAGCTGAAGCGATACTACACAGATTTGGAGGTCATGGCCATGATCACTGCTGGATTCCTGCATGATATCGACCACAGGGGCACCAATAATCTCTACCAAGTGAAGTAAGTCACTCTCACTAACCTTAGTGAAATATGAGCATGGCATGTCATTGTAGTATCACAGTGTTTCAGTTGTGTTGTTTTTAATATGTTTTTAGATCACAAAATCCATTAGCAAAACTTCATGGATCATCCATTCTGGAAAGGCATCATTTAGAATTCGGCAAGTTTTTACTTGGAGATGAGGTAAAATATATAGATATATATATATATATACAGTATACTGTATATATATGACCCTTGCCAAAAATCTTGCAAAATATTTCAGTCTGCTATACAAAAAGACATTTTGCTTTGTTTACAGTCTTTAAACATTTTCCAAAACTTGAACAGAAGACAGACAGAGCATGTTTTCCACCTAATCGACATTGCCATTATTGCAACTGACCTTGCCTTGTATTTCAAGTGAGTACATTTTGAGTACACACTAATTAAATTGTAACTAAGGTGGACATAAAGAATGAAAAGCCTCCATGTCCTACATGTTATAGTTTAAAATAATCAAGGTTCAGGTTGGTGTGATGAAACAATAGTTTTTGCTTCATCCCAAGGGTCGTCACTTTTCTTAGGTTTGCCAGAACTGTATAACAAAACCATCCCTTTGGTTAATCAGCAAAAAAAAATAAAATAAATAAAACTTGCCCAAAACTAATTAAACTAACCCCAAATCTAGCTCAAATACCAAAACTCAAAATATGATACATCCATACCAAATAATCCTAAACACATTTTTGCATAAGTAAAATCATTTTACCTTAAGGTTGTTATTTTGGTGAACAAAGTCTTTCTATGGGTGTATTAATCCTTATATTAAAACTATTTACAGTTTTAAGATTGTGTTTTGATGCTAATCCTTGTCTTATCATCTAGTACAGTTGAATCATTGGTTTAATATAATTTGGGTAAACTATTTAATAAGGTAAACTATTTCAATACAAGCATTTCAGTCAAATACAATGTATGCAATATGTAAACTACTAACCCACAGGTGATAAAATAAATCAATGGCAACATTGGCAAAGGAAAAACCAAAGACTTGGCAGTCCTTTCCTTATAACGGTGTGTTTTACATATAGCAGCGATTCAACAACAATTCCAATTTTTATTTATTGACACCTAACATTATTTTTTAAAATTTATTTATAATTACATTTAATGTTGGGGAACATCAAAACAAGCTAGTTCTTGTTAAAAAATCAGCTACTCTGTCCTGAAAACTTTCCCATGTCAGATAAATGACAGAAAAGCTAGTGTAGAGAGCATTAATATAAACCTGTTACTTGTAGCTGCACTACTGCCAGAGTTACAGTTATAGAAAATTAATCAACACCTTCAACAAAACTCAACAAAACTGTGGTGAAACTGCTTATACCGATGTTCATGTGCACTTTTAGGTTGGACACTTGTATTTGTAATATTTCTGCTTCACATATCATTAATTAAAATCTTGGCTCTTTTGAAATAAGCTCTCTAACATTAACAGGAAGAGGACAATGTTCCAGAAAATTGTGGATCTATCTGAAACGTATGAGGAGGAGAAGAAATGGGTCGAATTCATGTCTCTGGAAACGACAAGGAAGGAAATTGTAATGTGAGCACCAAACATAACAATAGATCATATATAAACCTAAAAAAGAAATATTACCTTGATTGCTTGTTTAACTGCTTTAGTAAGAGCATTTTGTTCATTTCTGTTTGAACCAACAGGGCCATGATGATGACTGCTTGTGATCTGTCAGCCATAACCAAACCATGGGAGGTTCAGAGCAAGGTGAGTCTGTCTGGTTGGAGTAATCTGGTCAAAACAAAGTGCTGGAGCTCAGATGTATAACTTTTTTCCTGTCTACCCAGGTTGCACTCTCAGTAGCAGCTGAATTCTGGGAGCAAGGTGACTTAGAGAGGACTGTACTTGAGCAACAACCCATTGTGAGTCTCAGATAGTTGGCACCTAGTTCTAGTAGTTTATCCTATTTCCTATACTGCATATAATAATAAGCATGTAAAATGACAAGCAATTTATAGTTATGATTAATTAGGATTTGAAGGCTTTGGTAGGCACTTCCTTCAAAGTGCCCTGCAAACTTGAATTGAAAAGGATCATTGATGTGAACCTTAGGGTGATTTTACATAAGGAGCATTAAGTCTGTTTGAATTGAATGTACTTTCTCCAATGGTGCAGTTCTGCTAAGAACACGAAAATCACTTTATAGACCAAAACAACTGCTCCATCTGAGATGATCCAAAACAATCTCATTCCAGTTCCAGTTGAACTCTATTGCAGTTTAACATGCACAAAGTGAATCAAAAATGCTGTGTATTTGGTTGCAGGTATCATTTTTATAGTAGATGTGAGTTTCTAAATTGATCTGTAAAGCACAAACTGAGCAAAAAGCACCAAATTGTAGTACTACAAAAATACCAGGTGCTGAAGTGAAATGTTAATATTTGGTGCATAAATGATACTTTACCTTTTTTCTATTTTTAGCCCATGATGGACAGGAACAAAGCTGCAGAACTGCCCAAGCTTCAGTGTGGTTTTATAGACTTTGTCTGCACTTTCGTCTACAAGGTATTATTTGGGAGACATCTATAATAACATCTTAACTGCTAAAGTTTCATTATATACTGGTTTAAAATACCAAAAAAAAGAGCTTGGTGCTCTAAAGAAAAAGATAAGTATTACATGAAAATATCCTCTGCAGGAGTTCTCACGGTTCCACAAAGCCATCCAACCCATGTATGATGGCATCCTGAACAACCGGAGAGAGTGGAAGGCTTTACAGGAAGCGTATGAGGCGAAACTGAAGGAGGCTGAAGAAGCAGCAAAGGCGAAAGCAGAAGCTGCAGCAGCCAAAACAGGTTTGATGAAAGACATCACATAAGCAGTATTCTTACAAAAAAATTGCTCTTAAAAGTGAAAATTAGATGTCAAACTTGTAGAAGCAGTAAAAGATCTGGGAAGTTTAAGAAAAAATTCATGGCTTACTTGAGATGTTGGTTGAGAGAGAATGTGCAAAAGAACAATTTAAAATAGAACAGTTTTGATTTGTTTAACATTATAACACAAATGACACAAAAAGTACAAAAAGAAGACTTGCTATGAGCAGGGATATACAAACCTTTTACCAGTAGTGCATATGAAATACACATAGGTCACATTGAAGAGTTCATACATGGTGCTGGTTTGGTAAAAAAAAAAACAAAAAAAATATTTCATTTGCTTTACAGCGGCTGCCTCCAATAACCCATCGTCATCGGGGTCCAAAACCTGTTCCATCTGCTAGAACTGAATTAGAGAATGCGAGGTACTTTAGGGATTCAACACAGCCACTGAAATGGATGGCAAATGGTGAGAGTGGCCTCACCCCAGAACAGAGGGACTGCTGGGAAACACTGAGCAGGACAATGCATCACATGCTTCCAGTATGCCACTAGACCAACTGGGGCCTGAAAACAAATTTCTGTAGACACAAAACAAGGTGACTGAGTTCGCCTCTGGATTGTACCACCTTTTTTAGTTTTTGGTTAAATCCATTTTTGTTGTGTTATAACACGATCACAAGATCAGTCTTGTATGTTCTTGAGGCAAATCCAAAAGTGGAGTGTGTCTCTTGTGAGGATTAGGCATCAAATATGATAGTTATGAGTTAATACTTGTTGCTTTTTTTTAAGTACATATACCAATTCTTCCTAGAATTGTTTGTTACATGAGCTGTGTTCCAGTCTTACAAGTCTTTGGCCATCATTGTTCCTGAAAGGCAACATTGGTAGGCAACAAGTTTGAGAAACATTTGGTACATCATTACTGAAAGCATCTAAGGATGGATCCCAAACTAGTGGCAGCTACTGATGTGTAAAACACAACACAAAGTGTGTTGGTAAGATCATGGGACACCATGAACTGTGAGAACTGCTTTAATTTCTCTTTGGCATAGATTGCACAAGTCTCTGGAAATGATGTACTGGAGTCATGAACAACGTTGTTCTAAACAATACACCCTATTTTTTGTTATTTGGATGATGGTAGAGGAGAGGGCTGTATAAAGTCAGCATTACACATTACGAGTTTGGGCCTGATTTTGTTGTCACAGACAAAAGTCACACACTGTAAACAATTGTGGATGAGGGAATGTTTTAATGTAGAATAAAAGGGGATGAGTCAAATGAACCTGGAATTGATTTGCAGTAACATTTCCTTTTACATGAACAAGTGGGCCCAATCCAAGCCTGTAAAAATAAATTTCCCAAATCAGCATAAAAGAGCCAGTGGTTTTTCCTGGAAATTTTTTGGTAATATATTACCCATCTGTATGTTTCTGGTAAGACAACTAGGCTACTCTTCGCTTGATAACATAGCTAGATAGCACTTATCTTAATAATAACAACCAAAAATTAAGAATAAGATGCAGATGCAGTTTGGTCCTCAAACCAGCATAAAGAACTAAGCATGTACATGCTGTTAAAAATGCTGCCTGCCTTGGTGGCTGCTTTCTAGTGGAACATAATCATCTCAAGCCCCTAAATGTTATCTAAAATATAGATAAATATATACATATATGACCAAAAAAATAAGTAGGTAGTGGCTCCCAAAATGTGCTCATGATATGTGCATGTTGATCAGTATATGTCACTAGAATCTTAATTTTAACCTTTTTAGCATCATGCTAGTATTGCTCTTCAGTGTGTGCAATTGTACTTAAATGTACTTTTTAGGAATTTCCATCATGGCATTACATCAAGTGCTACCATACGTGTGTTTCTTCATACGTGTGAGTTTACACTTGACACACGCAGTTGGAAGGAATACCAGTGCCAGTGGCCTTCATACCTCTACATCTCATATATATCAAATGTCTTCTCAGCCAACTTCTATCGACATTAAACCTACAGATGTCACGGCTGTGTGTGGTAGCATAAAGAGTATTTCAACAGGAATACACAGTCTCTAATTGTGTGCGATGTTTAAGGAAGAGGACGTGTCTTTCCTTTGAACATCTACAGAAATTTGTAGACCATATCAATTGTAAATCTTTATTCTGTAAATATATATATATATATATATATATATATATATATATATATATATATATATATATATATATATATATATATATATATACATATATACATATATATATATATATATAT